>NC_079376.1:332500-385000 GCF_021018895.1 Seriola aureovittata | reverse complement strand
GGACACAGCTGCAGTGGCACTGGTCTTCCTCAGACATGCTAACGCGCTAACTGCTAACATGCTATGGTGGAGTATCATGGAGCGGGAGGTATCAAACATGTCAATAGTGTTTTTCAAAGCACATTAAGATCCACATCCTGTCACAGTGTGAGTGTGTTCTCTCCAACTTATCACACACACACACACACACACACACACACACACACACACACACACACACACACACACACACACACACACACAAGCTGGCAGTGTGTGTTGGTCTGATTAATGACGGCAGCAACAGAGCAGCTCTCAGCCAGCTGTCACATGACATCTGATGACTGCCTCTCTCTCTCTCTCTCTCTCTTTGCCTCTCTCTCGCCCTCTGTCCATGTTTCCTCTTTACTTTTCTCCTGTGATGAACAAGCTGCTCGGTCACTGTGATGTCCTGCAGACCAGATATCTAACAAACCTCCTCTCTCCCTCCCTCTCTCTCTCTCTCTCTCTCTCTCTCTCCCTCTCCCTCTCTCTCTCTGTCTCCCCCTCTCTCTCTCCCTCCCCCTCTCTCTCTGTCTCCCCCTCTCTCTCTCTCTCTCTCCCCCTCTCCCTCCCCCTCCCTCTCTCCCCCTCCTCCCTCCCCCTCTCTCTCTGTCTCCCCCTCCTCTCTCTCTCCTCCCCCTCTCCCTCCCCCTCTCCCTCTCTCTCTCCCCCTCCCCCTCTCCCTCTCTCCCCCTCCCCCTCTCTCTCCCTCCCCCTCCTCCCCTCCCTCTCTCTCTCTCTCTCTCTCCCCCTCTCCCTCCCCCTCTCTCTCTGTCTCCCCCTCTCTCTCTCTCTCTCTCCCCCTCTCCCCCCCCTCTCCCTCTCTCTCCCCCTCCCCCTCTCCCTCTCTCTCCCTCTCTCTCCTCCCCCTCTCCCCTCTCCCTCTCTCTCCTCTCTCTCCCTCTCCCTCTCTCTCTCCCCCTCCCCCTCTCCCTCCCCCTCTCTCCTCTCCCCCTCTCCCTCTCTCTCCCTCCCCCTCTCCCTCTCTCTCTCTCTCTCCCCCTCTCCCTGTCTCTCTCTCTCTCTCTCTCCCCCTCTCCTCCCCCTCTCTCTCTGTCTCCCCCTCTCTCTCTCCCTCCCCCTCTCTCTCTGTCTCCCCCTCTCTCTCCCTCTCTCCCTCTCCCTCTCTCCCCCTCCCTCCCTCTCTCCCCCTCTCCCTCTCTCTCTGTCTCCCCCTCTCTCTCTCCCTCCCCCTCTCCTCCTCTCTCTGTCTCCCCCTCTCTCTCTCCCTCCCCCTCTCCCTCTCTCTCCCTCTCCCTCTCTCTCCCTCTCTCTCTCGCTCTCTCTCTCAGTGATGAATAAGGGTCAGTGTGTGACGAAGTATTACCGGTGGATCCAGAAAAATGGCGGTTACATCTGGATCCAGTCCAGCGCCACCATCGCTGTCAACGCCAAGAACGCCAGCGAGAAGAACATCATCTGGGTCAACTACGTTCTCAGGTCAGAGGTCAACTGGTCATCGTTGTCGTCATGGCGATGAAAGTTTCACTACATCTACACATTCCCAGAGTTTGTCTTTCATGAACAAAGATGTGACAAAACCAGATTAATTCATTTAAAAAAACTGAAAAAATTTATGCAAAAAGTTAAAAGAGTTAAATGAATATTAAATGGGAATTAAATTATACAACTGCACAAATGTATATTAAATAGGAGGGAACTGTTTATGTGCAGAGCAGGTGCTTTTAATATGAGAGAAGAGGAAATAAATCTTTAATATTAGTTTAGTAAACTATTAGTTTATAAATATTATTTATATAGTTTATAGCTCACAGCCTCCTCTCTTCTGATTGGCTCACCGACCTGTTGTTACTAGAGCTCCAGAGAGAAACTATCATGTAACTAACAATAGATCTTCTTATGGATCAAGACTTAAAACACACAAGAAGAAGAAAATACTTTGCGACTTTTAAGTGAAAACAATTCTCTCACAGTTTAAATATCACGCAACCAACTGAGACGAAACCCTTTCTGTGTCACTTCACAGTAATCCAGAGTATAAAGACACGCCCATGGACATCGCCCAGCTGCCAAACCTGCCCGAGAAAACCTCCGAATCCTCCGAAACCTCCGACTCCGAGTCCGAGTCCAAAGAAAACTCAGGTACGGAAGAAAGGATGGAGGAGTTCTTACATCCGACATCCAAATAACCCTAATGTATTTTATCTTGCTTGGTTTTTCACTGTTTTATATAATATAAAGATGAAATGAGTCACGACATGTTGATAAAACTTGTATGAACCTCTACAAGTGTTACCAGCAGAATAACCAGCACTAAGAGATACAGCCTGAATGAGAGAAGCCAAAGATATTTTATCAGCTGGTGCCAGTGTGCCGTCTGTGCCAGGCTGGGCGGAGATGGACGCCAACAGCTGCAGGGACTGAGCACTTCCTGGCACTGCTGCAAAACCACCACAAAATGACATAAAACATGGCATAACTCTACAGAATGCCACAAAATGCCCCCTCCTCCCTAAAAAGGCCACAAAGCACCAGAGAAAAGCCTCGGAAAAATGAACCAAAACACCAGAAAAAAGACGACAAGAGTCCAACACATGGTTCTCCTCAACATTTAATGTCTGAAGCCTGAAAAAGAAAATGATGCCAGTTCTTTTTGCTGCAGACGTAAAAACATCAGAAGGAAACGAAGCAGTGAAAGAGGGACAACATGTTTGGTCTCTGCTTCATCTGGTGTGTTTGTCAACTCTAATGTGAGCTACAAAGCTTAGCATGCTGTGCTAACTAGCTTACCATCAACAGAAGTAACTTGGTGTTACTTCAAGGCATTACTTAACTAAATTATATTTTATATCTACATTATTTTGTGGAGTTGAAAAGAAAAGAAAAGGTTCAGGACTGAATCATCCACCGTGAGGGACTTGGTCCTACTCAGAGCTCAGGCTAACATCAGCTCATCCAGCTGTTTTTGTAATGTCCTCAAAGCCTTTTCTTTTGCAACATTAAAAAACATACTGTCTGAAAATGCAAAACAACCTATCAGTCCCATTCTCAGGCCACAGGCTTGTGTTTCTTCTGGCCCAGCACACGCCGGGTTCCACGGCCCGAGTCTGGCCCGTGAACGCAGTGAGGGTCAAAGAAAATCTCCCGGCCGTCAGTCAACATCGTAGGATAACAGCCGTGGGCCAGAAGCATCCGAATAGTGTGATATCATAAATAAACAGTTCTTCATCACACTGACCTATAACACGAGGGCCTCACAGCTTTGGTCTGCAGTCCGTTTGTAAAGATCGTAGATACAGCCATCAGAAGCATTCAGGCTGCTCCGCAGGGTTCTCGAGTCAGCCACACAGAGCTAATGTTAGCCAGCGAGCTTCAGCAGTGTCTGGCCACAGGGTCTGAGGGACAGACGGCGTCTCTACTGTAGTTACCAAACAACCACCAAGACAAAAGCTTAGGACAACTCAAAACAAGTGTTTCATTAATTCACTCATTAATTCTCAACAAGCTTTGACATCAAGTCCTGTTTTTAAGTTACATTTTTTAGACAGTTTACAAGATTAATTATTGGAAATAACAGAGAATTTGAATAATGAATGTAGAAACATAATAAGTCTAATAAATCTCATCTGATGTGAGAATCCATGCAGACAACTAAATTAGATGTTTCTGGCGTCATTCAGATCTACAGACACAAATCAAGGATTAACTTTGTGTGTCACCAACATTCAAGCAGCCAATACTGACGGAGACAAAGCTCACACGGTGCCAGTATAGTTAAATTTAAACCAATACCGGGCCTCCACCTTCAGCATAATATTATCAAGTCCTGCAGCCTGTGTTGGCATGATGAGAATCAGTGCCAGCTGTTACTCTTGCTGGAGGAGAAGGATTCTGGCACGCTGTCGGCTGTAAACTGATGCCAGCTGCTACAGGAGGCGTCCAGCTTCAGCCGGGCTCCAACAGGCCCGAGGTGCTCAGGCTCCAGTATTCCTAAAATGAGATATCTGCCCTTTGACCTCTGTTCTGTTAGGATGACTAAAGGAGCCAAAACCAGCGATGGCTTTGTTTTTATTTGTTTTTATTCGTGCTATACAACATAATGTGATATAATTACATTGACATAATATGACATCGTCAATGAATATATATATATACAATATGTATATATAAATATATGTAATATTATATATTATATTTACATTATTATCAAAAATCAATCAATCAATTTGTAGTCTGCCTCTAATTTGGTGACTGTGAAAACACAAAGGACAACGATGGAAATAAGAGCGGGAAATTATTTGTTTTTGTTTTGTTATACCTGACAGATCCTGATAAGTGGTATTTTATCAATTTTGCCCATAAACACCCCACACCCCCCCCCCCACTCCCCACACCCCACATACCCACCCCCCCCACTCACACACACACACACACACACATACCCACCCCCCCCCACTCACACACACACACACACACACATACCCACCCCCCCCACTCACACACACACACACACACACACACATACCCACCCCCCCACACACACACACACACACACATACCCACCCCCCAGCCTGAGAATAAACTTGTTTTGCTTGGAAACCACACTTAATGGAGATACAAGGTTTTCCCCAGACAGAACAATTGAGTCGACATTTCAGGTGCCATGGGGAGTCAGAGCTGCCAGCTGGACCGCCGAGCCCCGGTGTGAGCTGGCAGGGTTTGAAGTGTGTATGTGTGTGTGTGTGAGTGTGTGTGTGTGTGTGTGTGTGTGTGTGTGTGTGTGTGAGTGTGTGTGTGTGAGTGTGTGTGAGTGTGTGTGTGTGTGTGAGTGTGTGTGTGTGTGTGTGAGTGTGAGTGTGTGTGTGTGAGTGTGTGTGAGTGTGAGTGTGTGTGTGTGTGTGTGTGAGTGTGTGTGTGTGTGTGTGTGTGTGTGTGTGAGTGTGTGTGTGTGTGTGTGTGTGTGTGTGAGTGTGTGTGTGTGTGTGAGTGTGTGTGTGAGTGTGTGTGTGTGTTGTGTGTGTGTGTGAGTGTGTGTGTGAGTGTGTGTGTGTGTGTGTGTGTGTGTGAGTGTGTGTGTGTGTGTAATGGGCTGGACAGCAGCAGCTACAGATACATGGAAACCCTGTGTGGAGAGTTTCAGGTTGATATTTTGCTTTAGATGAAGTTGTTCAGGTGAAAGTTACATGAGGGGAAAAGATGGAGGCTAACAGTCTACAGCTAGCAGCTCTGCGAGGCTTCACCACAGTATTTTGAGCTAATTGCTAACGTCAGCACGCTAATATGCTACCAGGAGCAGGTATAACTCTTACCACATTTACCTTGTTAGTGTGTGTGTGTGTGTCGTCATGGCAAAATGTGGCCCTGGAGACAGCGACTGCGGCAGGAAGTAGATGGCAGGTGCAGTCATGAAACTTTACAGGTGTGTAGTGGACGGACATCACAGTTGGTGTGGTCCCATCACACGATGCTCTCTAGTAACCACCATCGCCATTCAGAACCAAATACAGCATCCAGTGTCTTTGATCGTCTTCGATTTTCAGGTATTTGGTCATAAAGTAAAGTACGAGACAGATTCATGTTGTGACCTGATGGTGGAGCTGAAGTTACAACTAATCCTCAAGACGAATGTCTGCAAACAAACAAACTCCATTGCAACCAGACAACAGCCGTCGAGACGTCTCAGTGTGGGACAGAGAGGTTGGCCGACCTGCCATCACCCTGAAGCCGACACACACCTGTTGTTGAATGAATGAATGAATGAATGAATGACAGAGTTACTCTCCAGGTTCACGTGCTGCTTCATGTAAAAGCTCATTTTTTTTGTCTGTCCTGCTTGTTTAACCAACTTCATCCTCTCCACAGACAACGAGAACGCCAAGTCCGAGGGGAAGCCAGGCCACCAATCAGAGCGCAGCGAGGACCCGGAGACAGACAGCAAACGCCAGCAGCAACCCGGCCAATCGCATTGCTCCTCTGAACAGGAAATGAAACGTCAGGAAGAAGGAGACAGCTCGAGTAACCCTGAGAGCCAGGACAGCGACGACAGCCTGGAACCTTCAGATGGAGAGGGGGAGGAGCAGGAGGAGGCCAGGGGGGGAGGAGGAGGAGGAGGGGGAGGGGGAGGAGGAAGGCTGGGCAGGTTAGCAGGACTGGGAGGTTTAGGGGGACTGGGCGCCATCGGAGGACTTGGTAATCTGGGCGGGCTTCATATTAAAGTAGAGCACTATGGAGAGGGAGAAGACGTACAGCTGCACAACTCGCAGACGTCTTCATCGGAGGAGGACGAGGAGGAAGATGAGGATGAGGACGAGGAGGAGGAAGGAGGCGCGCAGGATTGCGATGCTGCTGGAAGCAAACTCCAGAAGAGGCGGAAGAGGAGGAAAGTGCAGAAATGGGACGGGTCACGAAGTAGGAGGCTCCGCCTGTCCTCGACCACGCCCAGCCCCGTCGCCATGGGAGATACCACACCACTGGTGGACCCCGCCCAGGCCACGTCCGCCACCTCCTCCCACCTCCTCACCTCCTCCGGCTCCCCAAACAGCGCGGGTGCGACGTCCTCGGTCCTAAAGATCAAGACTGAGATGGCAGAACCCATCAACTTCGACAACGACAGCAGCATCTGGAACTACCCCCCCAACAGAGAGATCTCCAGGAACGAGTCTCCGTACAGCATGACCTCCAAGCCGGCCGCTCCCGGGACCCACGAGACCTTCCCCTCACCCCAGGGAGGCTCTCTCCAGGTGTCCATCCCCGACTCTGTCCTCACCCCTCCTGGAACAGAGGGAGGGGCCGGGGGAGTGAGGAAGCCTCCCTACAACGGAAGCTCCGCCCCGTCCTCGGCTTCCAGTGCCGCCAGTTTAGCTCCTCCCTCCAGCGCCTCCTCTGCTGACCCGCTGTCTCCTCCTCTCTCCGCCTCCCCGCGGGACAAGCAACAAGGCACTCCCACCACCTCCTCTTCTTCTTCCTCATCATCGTCCTCCTCCTCTTCCTCATCCACCTCTTCCTCTTCACTGCTGTACTCTGGTGACCTGGAGGCTCTTCAGCGTCTGCAGGCCGGTAACGTGGTGCTCCCGCTGGTCCACCGGGTCACGGGGACTCTGGCCCCCACCAGCACCACGGCTCCACGGGTCTACACCACCGGGACCATCAGGTACGCACCGGCGGACGTCACGCTGGCAATGGCGCAAGGCAACCTCCTCCCCAACGCCGCCATGAACTTTGTCGACGGCTCGGGGTTCGGCCTCGACCCCAAGACGCCCATGGAGATGCTCTACCACCACGTCCACAGGCTCAACATGTCGGCGGCCGCCGCCGCCGGCCCGTTCGTCGGTTCTCCGTCGGCCACGGGCGGGAACGGCGCCCTGGGAGGCCAGATGCCGACCGCGGCCAACGTTTTCACCACAGCAGAGGGACTTTTCTCGACGCTACCGTTCCCGGTGTACAGCAACGGGATCCACACCACGCAGACCACTCTGGAGAGGAAGGAGGATTAATGCAAAACCTTCACGACCGCATTACTGTGTTTCTGGAATCAACAACTGTGTCAAAGCAAAAGAAAAAAAAGACAATTCACTTGCTATGTTTAAGAAGACGGTGCAGCACTGTGTTTCACAGGGGGAGAAAGGACAGCAAAGGAAGACAAATGTACTCTAGCACTTTGAATCTGAGCAACTGAGCTTGTGTAATAGACATGAATGACCCTCAATATGTCCCCTTTTCTATCTCCTCCTCTGCTCCTCATCCTCCTCTCCTCCTCTCTCAGTCTCTCTCTTTGCTCCTCTTTCTTGCAATCAGCGACATTTTTCTCCTGAACAAATGAACAAAAAACAGACTCTTCTTTACTGTAAAGAATTCCTTTTTTGCCTACAGAGAATTCATATTGCCTAAGGACTCCGCTGGAGCCTGACGGGATAATTTTTATTATTTGACATGTTTCTGTTGCGTCTTTATGAAGATGCTGATTGTGTGTATTTAATGGAGGACGGTACAGGGATTTGTAATGGACTTTGTGGCTCCTCTGTATGTCTCTTGATGTGATCAAGGCTTGAAAAGAAAGTTTTTAAACGAGAGGGGGGGGGCTGTCCTGCGCCCGACAAAGGTCTCAGAGATAATAATCTTTTGAAAAAAGGTTTTTGAGGACGTTTCTCGATTGAGGGAATAGTTTAGAGTTTCTTTCATTTCTTCCTTTTTTATAAAATATTCTAGCTCAGATTTAACTTTCAAATCAAGCATTAAGAAGAAAAACAAAAAAAGCAATTTCAGCCGGGTAATGACCTGTGAATTATCGAATGTTACTACTTCCTCTTTTATCCCAGGAGTTTACCGACAGGTCTCGCACCAAACATAACCTCCGTCACATCTCTTCCCATGTCAATCTGTCGTTCCCGCTCTTCTATCACTTCCTGATCTCTAATCTCTCTGTTGCATTTCTACCTTTCGATCTACAGATTCATGGTGCTACCGACCATCCAGTGACCCCGACTCAGCTGGCTGATGTGGGTGCTGTAAACGAACCCACAGCTTGTTGACAGACTGATCCTTGTTTTCTTTCTTTTTTTTTGGAGGGGGAACAATTTTGAGTCTGTTTTTTCTTTTCTCTCTTCTGACCTTCAGGAAAGTCAGAAACCTGGAAATCAGCAGCATCGCCTCCATGTTTCACCGTACACGCCCCTCCTAGTCTAAAAAGTCCCCGATTTGATTGGGCCACGAGGGGCCGCTCCGCTGGGCAGCATGGAGTTGACTGGTTGAATTTAAGGCTACATAGTGTTGTTTTTATTTTGATGTGTTTTCTAACTGAATCACTTTTAATTCTCAGTGAGACTGAGGCTAATTAGCTAGCGTCACTAACTTGAAAAATGAATGTTGAAAACCTCGACCGGCTCCTGTTTGATCACTGTTTTATTTTTCTACTACAACTTCTTCTTGTTTTTTTTTCCCCCTCCTCCTCCTCCTCCTCCTCCTCCTCCTCCTCCTCTTCTTCTTCTTCTTCCTAAACCAGAATCACCTCCACGAGATTTTCCTAAACAATCCACTCTCTTCCATCTCATCGCCGGACCCTGTGATAAAAACCACATATCAACAAGGAGATTGTAATAAAGACATGCATTTTCAATCAATCAATCTATCAAACAATCAATCCAATAACTACAAAAAAAAAAAGAATATGAATTTTTTTTTGAGGAAGAGAAAAAAAAATCACATTCCTTTAAACAACGTTGTCTTTGTCGTTGTTCTTCTGTTCTGTGTTTTTTCTTCCCCAGCCTCATTTGCCAAAAAAAGAAATGTTTGGTGTTTTAAAAGCACTGTGATTCTCGTTCATTTGTAATTTTTTTTTCTTCTACTTTTTTGGTAAAAAGAGGAAAAAAAAGATGAGAATAAGTAATAATTAAAATGGTATAAAAACTGTCACAACGTCCATCTTTTTGAAGTTGACAGCCCCGTCTTTACCATCCCGTCATCCTTATTACCCAGTGTGATTAAGCCGTAAAAACGTGTTACCGATGTGTTTAGTGTCACTGGCTGTCAAGAGTCTTTCATGGCGACTTCTCTCTCTGTGTGTGTTGACTATATGCAGTATATACTGAGCTACTGTAGCTGTTTTTGTCCTTTGTCTTCTCTGTGCTCTATCTCTAGTGTGGGGGATGAGAGAGGGGTGGGGCTTAGAGCGAAAGGGGTGGGGTCTGCGGGACAACTGACGTCCCCCAAAAGAAATGACAACCCTCTTCCTCTCTTTCGCTGCCTCTCTCTCCGTCTCCCTCTATCTGCAGTCTTAGTGAAACCAGTGGAGGTTCGTGGAATTTCGTGTTCGGTGGCCTTTGCAAAAAACGGAAAAAAAATTTGTAGAGTCCACCTTTATTTTCGCTGCTTCCTTTTTGTCTTTGTAAAACCTTGTTTTTTCTTTTTCTGTTTGTTTTCTAAACCTTCTCTCTCTTTCTCCCTCTGCTATTGCTTTTTGCTGTTGTGTAGTCTTATACAAACCTCTTTATCTCGCTGTCTTTTCTCTCAGAGATGAAAAGATTCTTTAACTAGCTCAAAGGTTTATGGAGCCATGTTTTTGCCACTAAGGAATTCTGGGAATCGCAGTTTCCAGCTCTTGCATACAAAGTATTGAAGAACTAATAAATATTTACACTCTATAGAAATAAATTATGATGAGGAAAAAGCCTAAAGCAGCATTGTAGATGTAGTCCTGGAAAAACCATAAAAGCCTCAGTTGTGAAACATTTCCCAGAGTCCCTTGGGGCTTCTTGTGTGCATTGGGTGTATTTCATTGGTTCCCACCGAAACTTGTTGACTTCCTGCGCAAACTTCTCTCACGGGACAAACAAAGTTAAACAAGTGGTTCAAGGGGGGAGAAAAAAATCACAGTAGAATTTCAGGACAAATAATAAAAAAAAAAAACAATTTTAAAGATTTCTAAAGAAATTAAAAGAAGAAAAAAATATTTCGCACTATAAATCTATTTTTATAGGTGTTTTGGAAAACTGAACTGCATGTTTAGTAAGTTCGTCCGATGCGTTTCACGTGATAGATCCCTCGTTTTTTTTTGTTTGTTTGTTTGTTTGTTTGTTTGTTTGTTTTTGGTCCAGCAGTTTTTGTGTTTTTTAAAGTCTGTCGAGCCCAAACGGGGACGTGATGGAGGCCTGCAGGAGGAATAAAGTCTGTATTGTCAAACCGACCCGGGCCTCTAATCCCCCCTTCACATCAGGAAAAACAATCTGTAGCGTCTGTGCTTTCTGTGAAGAATCAGTGTCTTGTTACTGCGATTAACATGTAAACAACAACAAAAAAAAACAAACCCAGGTTATGAAATTTAACAATGTATTTATTTATTTTTGTGTTCAATAAGGAGAATGTGATCTGGGCCGCTCGGCTCGTCAGCTGATTGGCGAGTCGTTTGTGGTTGAATGTTCAATTTGTCATTTTCAGGAGCATTTTGTTTCCGTGCTCCTCTGGATTTTAGCATTTTCTACTTTTGGTGGTTTTTGCGTGAACAACGGGGGGCGGGGCACAAACGAATGGCGGGGCCCCGTTTGGTAGAGAAAAGGAGATTTGGAGGGGGAGGGGCACATAACTCAGATGAAACCAGGAAATACACCCACATGTAACAAAAACCAAACAGCCGGTCCAAGCTGTTTCAATGTTTTTTCTGTGTTTTATGTCGAAAAATGAAAACTTTGCTGGTGATTTTAAAAACTTAAAAACCTTAATCACAGCTGCTGTCAAAAATACATAGTGTTTAAGAATTACAAATATTGAAAAATCACTTCATTTACCTGTGAAGAAACTGTGTCTGTGTTTTTAACTATTTCTTGTACAATTATACAGATTCTTTTATGAGGAACTTGGTGCCAAGTAGCTGAAATACGGGAGAGAGGGAATCTCTTATTATCAATGTTAACAGTGTTATAAAATTCTAAATACAAACAAATTAAAATATTAAAAAAGAGAAAACTATGGTACATTTCTATTTTTTGTTTTAATTTTTTTTCCTCGCAGAAGAGGGAAAACACATGACTAACTGATGCTAACTTTGAGTGCCTGGCTTATTTTTTATTATTATTATTATTATTTTTATCTTTATTTTTATTTTCGAAAGACATCTTTTTGAGTTCATTTACCATGAATAATGCTGCAAATCCGAAAATGTACATACTTCATTTAGCAGTTGTTCTTTTCTAAGTTTACTAGGTTCTCATCCGTTCAGAGGAACAAGTCACATACATGGTTGTCTTTCTGTAACCCGGTTTTCACCATCTTACAGGTGCCATATTCATAATAAAAATTTCTCTCGAATTTGTTACCAGATTGCATCATTTCTTCTGTTGACACATTCAGCCATCCCGCCTCTCGCCAGAATACTGCAACTGCTTCCTTTTTTCTCTCCTTCCTTCTTCCTCTTCTTTCTTTTCTCGCTCTTTTCTTCCTCGTACGACCTTGTGAAACAGTTGAGTTCAGAAAATTATTTTAGAACCCATAAATAGTTATATAGATAGATAGATGGATAGATGGAGCGATCCTCTAAAAAGTGCATTTACTTTTCTTTTCATGTCCTCACCTTGACCTTCCTCTCAGCGTTCTGTTGGAAGGACCAGAGGAAGCTTTAAACAAAGCTCCTGTCCTTCATGGAAACCTCCACACCTCCAGACAGGTAAGTTTATCTGCAGCACAGAGGTGGATCCGTCACCTGACATCCTGAAAAGGCTTTACTTCACCTTTAATCTCACAGTTACTCTGGTGGAAATGTGTTTTACTGATACGTTAGATATCAACAAATGTGCAATGACAATATGTCTTCATCATGTTGACAGAAAACAATCTGAGTCGTGTGTCCTTCAAACTGCTGTTGCAGATGAGTTGTATACAAACACAAGGTCGTCCCACCAAATGATCCAAGGAGAGGAACAGTCTGTAGAGAGAAAGCCTTTACCTGGAGGGAGGGAGGACACGTCAGGAAGTGCAGCAGGAAGTGCAGCAGGAAGTGCAGCAGCAGGGAGCCTGTGTGACAGGACATAGCCACACAGTAGATTCACCATCTGTGTGAAGTTTTGTTATAATGTCTGTGTGAGGTCTTGAGTAAAGGCTAAGATGTGTTTTCTGAGGTCACACTGACCTTGACCTTTGACCTTTGACCACCAAAGTCTGATCAGTTTATCCTTGAGTCCAGGTGAACGTTTTACCAAATATGAAGAAATTCCCTCCACAGGGATAAACTCTGCACCACCTGCCCACGATGCTAGAGAAACACTACGAGGCTGACATCACTGTTTTCAGATCTACACACTCACGAGGTCGTTCTGGAAAAAGCTCCGTTTTGGGGGGAAAAAAAACTCGGTTTCATTGTGGACGGAGAAAAACAGAGAGAAGAAATGGCGTTTACAGGTTCAATCGTTTGATGTGAACGCACTCGGAATAATGGAGTGAATCAAAATGACAATTCAGTCCTGAAGCCTGTATCTGTTCATTTCTTCTCCCCCACTTTTATTATATTTGTCGCTCCTTTTTTCTGCTTGGATCATCCCCTTCTCACTCCTCCTCATCCTCCCCCTCCTCTTCCTCCCCCTCCCCCTCCTCTTCCTCCCCCTCCCCCTCCTCCTCCTCCATGCAGTAATAAGAGCGGAGAGGTCAGTCAGTCGACCCTCTGAGGCCGACCAGCCAACTTTAAATATTTCACACTATTTTAAATGAGCGCACATGAATCATAGATCACAAGCAGCACTCGTCTGTGTGTGTGTGTGTGTGTGAGTGTGTGTGTGTGTGTGTGTGTGTGTGTGTGAGTGTGTGTGTGTGTGTGTGTGTGTGAGTGTGTGTGTGTGTGTGTGAGTGTGCGTGTGTGTGTGTGTGTGAGTGTGTGTGTGTGTGTGTGTGTGTGTGTGTGTGTGTGTGGTGTGTGTGTGTGTGTGTGTGTGTGTGTGTGTGTGTGTGTGTGTGTGTGTGTGTGTGTGTGTGTGTGTGTGTGTGTGTGTGAGTGTGTGTGTGTGTGAGTGTGTGTGTGTGTGTGTGTGTGTGTGTGTGTGTGTGTGTGTGTTTCTCGAACCTGAAGCTCCTTCTAATAACCTCTGGCTGTCCGTCTCAGTGAGGAGGTCTGATGTGGAATTTAGATCCGACAGCGTCAGTCGTTCGCTGGGGGGGGGGGGGGGGGGGGGGGGGGGGGGTGTAAGGAGCGGCCTTTCATCACCGGCCGTGATGGACGGATGATGAAACAAAGTGTTTGAGATGAAAACTCGCTGCTTTTTTCATCTGTGCTTTCACAGGGGCTGATCTCCCTAATTCCCAACATGCACCAGAAGTAAAAACATCACAAAAATCTGTTCAAGTATTTTGGAGACACATCGTCGCTACTGGAGACATGATGCGACGTTTAAGTTCCTGAAGAAAAATCAGTCCTCTAATGTTTCTACAGGGAGTCTGCTCTGCCCAAAAGAGAATTTATATTGAATTGATTATATTTATCTATGACCAGCGCTTCTCTGACTTTGCATTGTGGGATAATGTGAGTCAACTGAAGTGCACACACAGTAATGACTCTCAGAAGGCCAGTCGTCTCAGTTAACGAGACAATCTTTGCTGTTTCTTATGAATCATTTCTCAAGTGAAACCACAGTTCAGTCTTCCACAGGTGCAGCTTTGATGACGGTTCGTAAAGTAAAAAACAAAGAAAACGCTTTATTTTGAAGATTTTCACCACTTTATCTGCCGTCACACAGACCTTTACTTTGGAACTACATTGTTCAGCTGTTGAACTGTCGTGTTCCTACAAACCTACGTTTACTGCAGTAACGCAGTGTACGCTGTAGTTGCATTTGTGCGTAGTGATGCGGTAGTGATGCGGTAGTGATGCGGTAGTGATGCGGTAGTGATGCGGTAGTGATGCGGTAGTGATGCGGTAGTGATGCGGTTCACGCGGTGACATGAAAACAGTTATAGGATGAAAATTAAAACAGTTGTGTATGAGTTGACCTTGCCCTCAGGAAGTCAGATAGAGCTCAAATAAAGAGGTAAAAACAACCATAAGTTTGTTTCTGGGCAGAGTTGATGTCTAACTATTATTTTTCCATCTGTTTTCCTCTATACCAAAATAAAGCTCCACGAGTTATGTTCTATTAAAAAGGAAAGAAAAGGTGAAAAACTCATTGTGATTAGTGATGATGTTGAGAGGTCATAAAAAAATCTGAGGCGTTCATTAAAAGGCACATCTTCAGATCTTCCTGTCTAATGACTGACAGGATCAACATTCAGTCTGATGTTCGTTAGCGCTGCACCGGTCAATTACTGCTCATGACTTCAAAACCATTAACCATGAAGACATCCGCAGAGTGAGGAAGACTGAGGAAGACCGAGCTATTTATTTTAAGGTGTCACTCAGACACGCAGCAGTGTCAGAAATCTCTCTTCACTTTTTACATCAGCTCCAAAGTCGAATGTTTTTGTAGTAAAAAGAACAGGAAGCATAACGTCACCATAGATTCAGTGAGTTACAAGCTATTGTTTCCTGTGACCATTACTCTGTTACTGAGGGAAACTTTTTGTTTTGAAGCAGGTTGAACCTTTAAAACATGAACCACATTGTGTTAAAGACTCGGTCAGTCCGTCGTCTGTTGTTCAGCCGGAGACGCCGCTGCAGGTCGCTGCTCGTTCAGAAACGGGTCGTAGGAGGAGAGAGGGAAGCTGTTCTGCAGTAAATGACGTTATAGTGGTTGGTGCACTCACAGGTGTATGAGTGTGTGACACATCTTAAATCAATGTCTTCCTTGTTGCTGTGTGTTCCTTGAATGCTTTGTCTCTTTGTAGGTCACCCTGTGTTTACCTGAGCAGGTGGTAAATTCCAGTCAGGTGAGGCTGAGAAAGTAAAAGTCTGCAGGTCTTATCTGCTTCTCCTCATTTTTTCTTTAATGTTGCTTGGAACTGTTTTTCCTTCTGCTTAATCGATATTTTTGCCATTTTCTTGTGGGGAGTCTGGTTCCACAGTGCTGCTTACTTCAACAGGTTATATTACAGTGTTTCTAGATATGAATCCGTGAGACAGCATCACCAGTAACTGTATTAAATATCTTTACCTGACATTGTACATGTCGTTACCCAGAGCAGGTGGTGAGGTGTGTTTTTACCAGAGTGGAGCTACAGAGACACCTA
The DNA here is from genome assembly GCF_021018895.1 of Seriola aureovittata. NCBI lineage: Eukaryota > Metazoa > Chordata > Actinopteri > Carangiformes > Carangidae > Seriola > Seriola aureovittata. The sequence continues at coordinate 369,385 of NC_079376.1, read as the reverse complement.
GTGGATAAACTGCAGAACTGCTGCTGAACAGGTGAGTTCATGTAATTCCATTAGCTTCTATGATCTAATTATCTTTACTTGGGTCTTTATCCCAGTTTCATGTGTATTATTTTCAGTCAGCAGTTTGTTAAAATGTGTGGAAACTTCTATAAGTTGTAAACAAGAAATGAGAGACTTTTAACTTCCTAAATGTATAAAACGATTGTTATATTTTGTGTGTGTTTTGTCCTGGAGCTCAACAGCATTTTAAGTTGAAATTCATTCAAGGCAAATTGATGGTTGTGGTTTTCCTTTGTTGCACCTTTTTACATTTTTCCATTGTCTGTTTCAGTTTTTGGTTGGTTCTTAAGAAATCAAACTTTTTTTTACAGGTTAAAACATTGAAGTGAACTAAACGATTCCAGCGGAGCTAAAACACAACAAAACACTGAACCACATTTACCAAGAACAGAAACAGGAAATGCAGCCAAAGCTTTTGTAACGGACAGTAACATATAAACAGCAAAGTATAGTAACGTATTAAATGTCACAGTATAGTAAAGCATGAAAACGTCAGAGTATAATGCAGCATAAAAAGTCCTGAAGACGTCATAGTATAGGAAGGCATAAAAATTTCAAATTGTCATACAATAATAAGGCTTAAGAATGTCAAAAAACCTCATACTAGGTTTAATAAGAAGTCATAAAAACGGCATAGTATAGTCAGGAAATACAACATCCAATAATTTCATATTATAATAATGTCAACTAATGTCAGAGGATAGTAAAGAAGAAGAAGAACATCATAGTGTAATAAAGCATGAAAACATCAATAAATGTGAAAGTATATTAAGACATGAAAATTTCAAATAACATCATATTATAGTAAGTAATAGTAGTAGTATAGTAAGGCATAAAAAGTAATGCCTTACTATACTATAACTTTTTATGAATTACTATGCTGTGACTTGTTTATGACTTTTTATTATTAAAGTCTCTCTCTCCCTCCAGGTGACAAAGAAGCTGCTGTTGCTGCTTCTGAAACGGTTGCCTTGGTTACCAATGTTGGTGTGTTGTCTTTCCAGGTGGCGGTCAGATTGATGACGCCACATCTTGGAGGTGGACCCCCGGAGGTTCCTGTTGTCTCATTGAGGCACAGCGGTCCGAGCTGGTGGGGAGGCACAGGATGCTCGGCCTAACTGTTGCCATGGTGATCCAGAGGATCTCCTGGGAGGAGTGGAGGCTGCACTGTTGGAGGAGGACACATGGGGCAGAGGAGACGTCCTCCTCCTCATCCAGGATCTCCACGTCACCCTGGACGTCTCTTTGCTGGATTCTCTCTGCATCCAGGACACATGGAGACACAGAGGAGCCTCACCTGCATTCAGGACCCAGCAGGTGCAGCTGTACAGAGACAGGTAGACTGACAGAGGGCGGGGTCAGCCTCCTGGTTTCCAACTTAACCACTTCATCCCAGGTACATACGTGTGTCTCAGAGCTTGTGATTAAGTATATTGTGTATTATCATTTCATGCAAACATAAAATTCATTTTTGATCCAAAACCTTTTTCCTCAAGCCAGTGCCAAGTACTTCCAAGCTCCTGGCAACACCTGTCAGACAGAGCAGGAGGAAGAGCGAGTTGTCTTCCAGAGACCAGGAGAGGCAGCCCAGGTGACAGTTCATGGCAGCGACGGGGAAGAACACCTCCTGTCCTGGGAAGGAGAGTCTCCAGAGGTGAGATTCACTTCAGATATCACTGTTTCCTCTAATGAATATCAGATCTATATTCACACACACTGCTCTCTGATTATCTCTCAGCTGTCTTCTTGGACTGAACTCAGGCCCTGCAAACTGGGCCAGTGTTAGCCGCCTGGTGGAGGCTGTTTGCAACCAGCTCTGCGTCTTCACCCGGTGGCCACCTGGTCCAGAGGGACCGTGAGGACTCGCTGGTCATTCAGTCTCAAGGATTATGTGGCATCAGAGAGGCAGTGCTGGTCGGCCCCAGGTTGATGGCTCAGACCAACATCCAGCTCTTTGAATTGAATTGAGGACTCAGTGGTAAGAGTTTATCATAAAGTTGTGTTGTAATCTGTTCTGTGATTTATCTTTTAATGAAAGCTGAAAATCCTAAAACAGTCTGTTTGTCTGTGTGTTCCAGGTGCTGGCCAGACTCTCCCTTCAGCAAAGGGTCAGTCCTTGGTCCAGGTGGGACAAGGACAGTCCTTAACTTCAATGTCCTGGAGGAGCAGCCTGGGCCCTCCAGCAGGGGTCTGCCTCCTCCTCCTCCTCCTCCTCCAGACGATGAACAGCATGGCCCCTCATCCAGTGCTGTTGGTCCTCCCCTCGCTCCAGCACCACTCCCCTCTTCTGTTCCTCCACCTCCTCTGCCTGGACTACCTGTACCCAGGACCAGAGCCTACAGGAAGAGGAAGGTGACCTGAAGCTGCTGTGGCAGAGCGGGGGCGGCTGCCTGGAGGAAAAACCCTCCGGCTGCCAACGTCATACATCTGCAGCAAGTGTGTCCAACCCAGAAGGATTGACACTGACCTCACTCACATCGCAGGTGAGTCTCACTGTGACTGTTGGTGGAAAGACTGTGGAGGGAAGGGATGAAGAGAAGTCAGGACAACGTTTTCTATCTTCATTTCTAACTTTTAATTGCCATTCTTTATAATTATTATATTTGATGTGTTGCAGTTGGAGTGGTGTTGGTGTCAGCTGATGTTTCATGATGATGTCAGTCCAGTGTTCCCTCTCTTTTAGCTCTGTGTTTGGTCTCCACCAGCTCCTGAGGGAAATCTGTGTCTTTAGCTTCTTAATGCTGCACTATGTTCAGCAGCTGCTGTCGGACCGAGTCTCTGCTGTTTGCTGCTGAGGAGGTCGAGGACAGTATATATTCTCTTAAATTGTGTTGTACTCTATTATTGTTAAAAAATCTCAAGCTGACATGTCAGACTGGGCAGGTGGGGATTCACCTGTCAGAGGGCAGGGGAGGAGAATGCATAGGGGAGATTACAAAAGCACTGGGTGTTTACAACCGAGATCCCTTTGTTAGAGAGCACGCTGCCACACCAGTAGGTTGCTGGAAACCAATGTCATTTGTTTGATATTATTTAATTTTTATTTCTTTCAAATTATGTTTACCCTCAATGAATCTTAATTTATGAATTTATTTGACCTGAAAATTGATAGTAAGTCAAATTGTTGTAATTTAGAACAAGAAGTTGTAAAGCTGTATCCTGCATATAATTATGTTCTTTGTTAACAGGATAAGCAATACACTGATTAATGTTTGAGATTCCTTTTTTTCCTTTGTATGCATTAAGAATGTAAGATGTTTTAGTTACCATTTCTTTATTATCTTTGTGTTATGCATGGCAAGTTATTTACTTTTGTTTGTTGTACTGAAGAATTCATCCATCCATTCATTCATTCATTCATCCTGCCATCAGTTCCTTACTGAATTTCCTGAACAAAATAAATGGTTAAATGTCTCTTGGATCCATGTGTTTAATGTGCACTCCACTCACCCCTGGTGACCTGAATGGTTTGATGAGGATGAACATTATGTGAATCATGTGCTGTGGCCTTCATGGTCACCAGATCTCAACCCAATCTGAAGCTGTTTTGGCTCAACACCGTACTACTAATCTTTATCTTGTTTTTTTCTTTAATTTGTCATTTGTCTGGTTTATTATACATCACAGATGTTTTACTTGTCTACATTTATTAGGCTGCCACGATATTTAGAGACCCAACACTGTTCCTCAGTCATTTTGGTTGGGTTAGGCTGTGCAACAACCCATAAACCTTTTATGTTCCAACCATACATCCAACCGACCTCTTCACCTCGCCCCACCACCTTTTATAAGTGAGTATGCACGGTAACCTGCACACAGTAAATGTGTGTGTGTGTGTGTGAATGAGTGACAGGTGCACTTTATACGTATATAGCCTTTAATGTTCAGCCCAAGTAGCAGATTAAGTAACCTTACTCAAATTAATGAATTGATGAACAGCTACATACAGGTATCGCAATATTTTATAATTTGTTTTTTTTGACAATTTTATGACGTTTTTGACGTTTTTATTAACCACCCACCGGTTATTTGGTGGGGCAACGGTTAGAGCTGTTGCCTCTCAGATGTATTTTTCACAAATTTATGCCACTACTATAGTATGACGTTTTTTGCCATTTTTATGCCATACTCAGATGTTTTTTGGTATTTTTATACCATATTATACGTAGATGTTTTTTGCCATTTTTATGCCTTACTATACTATCTTGTTTGATGCCTGACCATACTATAACGTTTTTATGACCTTTTATGTCCTAATATACCATGATGTTTTTTTGGGCATTTTTGTCCCATACTATACTTAGATGTTTTTTGTCATTTTTATGTCTCACTATACTATGTCATTTGATGCCTGACCATAATATGACGTTATTATGACATTTTATGTACTACTATGTTTTTTGGCATTTTTATGCCATAACATACTCAGTATAGTAAGGCATAAAAATACCAAAAAACATCTATCTTGTTTGATGCCTGATCATACTATAACATTTTTATGACCTTTTATGCCCTAATAAAGTATGATGTATTTTTGACGTTTTATGCCATACTATACTATGACGTTTTTTGCCATTTTTATACCATATTATACGTAGATGTTTTTTGCCATTTTTATGCCTTACTATATGTAGATGTTTTTTGCCATTTTTATGCCTTACTATACTATCTTGTTTGATGCCTGACCATACTATAACATTTTTATGACCTTTTATGCCCTAATAAAGTATGATGTATTTTTGACATTTTATGCCATACTATACTATGACGTTTTTTGCCATTTTTATACCATATTATACGTAGATGTTTTTTGGCATTTTTATGCCTTACTATACTATCTTGTTTGATGCCTGACCATACTATAACGTTTTTATGACCTTTTATGTCCTAATATACCATGATGTTTTTTTGGGAATTTTTTGTCCCATACTATACTTAGATGTTTTTTGGCATTTTTATGTCTCACTATACTATGTCATTTGATGCCTGACCATAATATGACGTTATTATGACATTTTATGTACTACTATGTTTCTTGGCATTTTTATGCCATAACATACTCAGATGTTTTTTGGTATTTTTATGCCTTACTATACTATCTTGTTTGATGCCTGACCATACTATAACGTTTTTATGACCTTTTATGTCCTAATATACCATGATGTTTTTTGGGGAATTTTTTGTCCTATACTATACTTAGATGTTTTTTGGCATTTTTATGTCTCACTATACTATGTCATTTGATGCCTGACCATAATATGACGTTATTATGACCTTTTATGCCCTAATAAAGTATGATGTATTTTTGATGTTTTATGCCATACTATACTATGACGTTTTTTGCCATTTTCATACCATATTATATGTAGATGTTTTTTGGTATTTTTATGCCTTACTATACTATCTTGCTTGATGCCTGACCATACTATAACATTTTTATGAGCTTTTATGCCCTAATAAAGTATGATGTATTTTTGACATTTTATGCCATACTATACTATGACGTTTTTTGGCATTTTTACACCATATTATACGTAGATGTTTTTTGGTATTTTTATGCCTTACTATACTATCTTGTTTGATGCCTGACCATACTATAACATTTTTATGAGCTTTTATGCCCTAATAAAGTATGATGTATTTTTGACATTTTATGCCATACTATACTATGACGTTTTTTGGCATTTTTACACCATATTATACGTAGATGTTTTTTGCCATTTTTATGCCTTACTATATGTAGATGTTTTTTGGTATTTTTATGCCTTACTATACTATCTTGTTTGATGCCTGACCATACTATAACGTTTTTATGACCTTTTATGTCCTAATATACCATGATGTTTTTTGGGGAATTTTTTGTCCTATACTATACTTAGATGTTTTTTGGCATTTTTATGTCTCACTATACTATGTCATTTGATGCCTGACCATAATATGACGTTATTATGACCTTTTATGCCCTAATAAAGTATGATGTATTTTTGACGTTTTATGCCATACTATATACTATGACGTTTTTTGCCATTTTTATACCATATTATATGTAGATGTTTTTTGGTATTTTTATGCCTTACTATACTATCTTGTTTGATGCCTGACCATACTATAACATTTTTATGAGCTTTTATGCCCTAATAAAGTATGATGTATTTTTGATGTTTTATGCCATACTATACTATGACGTTTTTTGCCATTTTTATACCATATTATATGTAGATGTTTTTTGGTATTTTTATGCCTTATTATACTATCTTGCTTGATGCCTGACCATACTATAACATTTTTATGAGCTTTTATGCCCTAATAAAGTATGATGTATTTTTGACATTTTATGCCATACTATATACTATGACGTTTTTTGCCATTTTTACACCATATTATACGTAGATGTTTTTTGCCATTTTTATGCCTTACTATACTATGACGTTTTTTGCCATTTTTATGCCTTACTATACTATCTTGTTTGATGCCTGACCATACTATAACATTTTTATGAGCTTTTATGCCCTAATAAAGTATGATGTATTTTTGACATTTTATGCCATACTATACTATGACGTTTTTTGGCATTTTTACACCATATTATACGTAGATGTTTTTTGCCATTTTTATGCCTTACTATATGTAGATGTTTTTTGGTATTTTTATGCCTTACTATACTATCTTGTTTGATGCCTTACCATACTATAACATTTTTATGAGCTTTTATGCCCTAATAAAGTATGATGTATTTTTGACGTTTTATGCCATACTATACTATGACGTTTTTTGGCATTTTTATACCATATTATACGTAGATGTTTTTTGGTATTTTTATGCCTTACTATACTATCTTGTTTGATGCCTGACCATACTATAACATTTTTATGACCTTTTATGCCCTAATAAAGTATGATGTATTTTTGACGTTTTATGCCATACTATACTATGACGTTTTTTGGCATTTTTATGCCTCATTATACTATGTCATTTGATGCCTGACCATAATATGACGTTATTATGACCTTTTATGCCCTAATAAAGTATGATGTATTTTCGACGTTTTATGCCATACTATACTATGACGTTTTTTTGCCATTTTTATACCATATTATATGTAGATGTTTTTTGGTATTTTTATGCCTTACTATACTATCTTGTTTGATGCCTGACCATACTATAACGTTTTTATGACCTTTTATGTCCTAATATACCATGATGTTTTTTTGGGAATTTTTTGTCCCATACTATACTTAGATGTTTTTTGGCATTTTTATGTCTCACTATACTATGTCATTTGATGCCTGACCATAATATGACGTTATTATGACATTTTATGTACTACTATGTTTCTTGGCATTTTTATGCCATAACATACTCAGATGTTTTTTGGTATTTTTATGCCTTACTATACTATCTTGTTTGATGCCTGACCATACTATAACGTTTTTATGACCTTTTATGTCCTAATATACCATGATGTTTTTTGGGGAATTTTTTGTCCTATACTATACTTAGATGTTTTTTGGCATTTTTATGTCTCACTATACTATGTCATTTGATGCCTGACCATAATATGACGTTATTATGACCTTTTATGCCCTAATAAAGTATGATGTATTTTCGACGTTTTATGCCATACTATACTATGACGTTTTTTTGCCATTTTTATACCATATTATATGTAGATGTTTTTTGGTATTTTTATGCCTTACTATACTATCTTGTTTGATGCCTGACCATACTATAACATTTTTATGAGCTTTTATGCCCTAATAAAGTATGATGTATTTTTGATGTTTTATGCCATACTATACTATGACGTTTTTTGCCATTTTTATACCATATTATATGTAGATGTTTTTTGGTATTTTTATGCCTTATTATACTATCTTGCTTGATGCCTGACCATACTATAACATTTTTATGAGCTTTTATGCCCTAATAAAGTATGATGTATATTTGAAATTTTATGCCATACTATACTATGACGTTTTTTGCCATTTTTACACCATATTATACGTAGATGTTTTTTGCCATTTTTATGCCTTTTACTATACTATCTTGTTTGATGCCTGACCATACTATAACATTTTTATGAGCTTTTATGCCCTAATAAAGTATGATGTATTTTTGACATTTTATGCCATACTATACTATGACGTTTTTTGCCATTTTTACACCATATTATACGTAGATGTTTTTTGCCATTTTTATGCCTTACTATATGTAGATGTTTTTTGGTATTTTTATGCCTTACTATACTATCTTGTTTGATGCCTTACCATACTATAACATTTTTATGAGCTTTTATGCCCTAATAAAGTATGATGTATTTTTGACGTTTTATGCCATACTATACTATGACGTTTTTTGGCATTTTTATGCCTCATTATATTATCTTGTTTGATGCCTGACCATACTATAACGTTTTTATGACCTTTTATGTCCTAATATACTATGACGTTTTTTGGCATTTTTATGTCTCACTATACTATGTCATTTGATGCCTGACCATAATATGACGTTATTATGACATTTTATGCACTACTATTTTTTTGGCATTTTTATGCCATAACATACTCAGATGTTTTTTGGTATTTTTATGCCTTACTATACTATCTTGTTTGATGCCTGACCATACTATAACATTTTTATGACCTTTTATATCCTAATATACTATGATGTTTTTTTGGGCATTTTTGTCCCATACTATACTTAGATGTTTTTTGGCATTATTATGTCTCACTATACTATGTCATTTGATGCCTGACCATAATATGACATTATTATGACATTTTATGTACTACTATGTTTTTTGGCATTTTTATGCCATACTATACTATCTTGTTTGATGCCTGACCATATTATAACATTTTTATGACCTTTTATGCCCTAATAAAGTATGATGTATTTTTGACGTTTTATGCCATACTATACTATGACGTTCTTTGCCATTTTTATACCATATTATACTATCTTGTTTGATGCCTGACCATATTATAACATTTTTATGACCTTTTATGCCCTAATAAAGTATGATGTATTTTTGACGTTTTATGCCATACTATACTATGACGTTCTTTGCCATTTTTATACCTCACTATACTATCTTGTTTGATGCCTGACCATACTATAACGTTTTTATGACCTTTTATGTCCTAATATACCATGATGTTTTTTGGGGAATTTTTTGTCCTATACTATACTTAGATGTTTTTTGGTATTTTTATGTCTCACTATACTATGTCATTTGATGCCTGACCATAATATGACGTTATTATGACATTTTATGTACTACTATGTTTCTTGGCATTTTTATGCCATAACATACTCAGATGTTTTTTGGTATTTTTATGCCTTACTATACTATCTTGTTTGATGCCTGACCATACTATAACGTTTTTATGACCTTTTATGTCCTAATATACCATGATGTTTTTTTGGGGAATTTTTTGTCCTATACTATACTTAGATGTTTTTTGGCATTTTTATGTCTCACTATACTATGTCATTTGATGCCTGACCATAATATGACGTTATTATGACCTTTTATGCCCTAATAAAGTATGATGTATTTTTGACGTTTTATGCCATACTATACTATGACGTTTTTTGCCATTTTTATACCATATTATATGTAGATGTTTTTTGGTATTTTTATGCCTTACTATACTATCTTGTTTGATGCCTGACCATAATATGACGTTATTATGACCTTTTATGCCCTAATAAAGTATGAAGTATTTTTGACATTTTATGCCATACTATACTATGACATTTTTTGCCATTTTTATACCATATTATACGTAGATGTTTTTTGCCATTTTTATGCCTTACTATACTATCTTGTTTGATGCCTGACCATACTATAAAATTTTTATGACCTTTTATGCCCTAATAAAGTATGATGTATTTTTGACCTTTTATGCCATACTATACTATTACGTTTTTTGGCATTTTTATACCATATTATACGTAGATGTTTTTTGGCATTTTTATGCCTTACTATACTATGTCATTTGATGCCTGACCATACTATAACATTTTTATGACATTTTATGTACTACTATACTATGACATTCTTTGCCATTTTTATACCATATTATACGTAGATGTTTTTTGCCATTTTTATGCCTTACTATACTATCTTGTTTGATGCCTGACCATACTATAACATTTTTATGACCTTTTATATCCTAATATACTATGATGTTTTTTTGGGCATTTTTGTCCCATACTATACTTAGATGTTTTTTGGCATTATTATGTCTCACTATACTATGTCATTTGATGCCTGACCATAATATGACGTTATTATGACATTTTATGTACTACTATGTTTTTTGGCATTTTTATGCCATACTATACTATCTTGTTTGATGCCTGACCATATTATAACATTTTTATGACCTTTTATGCCCTAATAAAGTATGATGTATTTTTGACGTTTTATGCCATACTATACTATGACGTTTTTTAGCATTTTTATACCATATCATACGTAGATGTTTTTTGGCATTTTTATGCCTTACTATACTATCTTGTTTGATGCCTGACCATACTATAAAATTTTTATGACCTTTTATGCCCTAATAAAGTATGATGTATTTTTGACGTTTTATGCCATACTATACTATGACGTTTTTTGGCATTTTTATACCATATTATACGTAGATGTTTTTTGGTATTTTTATGCCTTACTATACTATCTTTTTTGATGCCTGACCATACTATAACATTTTTATGAGCTTTTATGCCCTAATAAAGTATGATGTATTTTTGACATTTTATGCCATACTATACTATGACGTTTTTTGCCATTTTTATACCATATTATACGAAGATGTTTTTTGGCATTTTTATGCCTTACTATACTATCTTGTTTGATGCCTGACCATACTATAACATTTTTATGACCTTTTATATCCTAATATACTATGATGTTTTTTTGGGCATTTTTGTCCCATACTATACTTAGATGTTTTTTGGCATTTTTATGTCTCACTATACTATCTTGTTTGATGCCTGACCATAATATGACGTTATTATGACATTTTATGTACTACTATGTTTTTTGGCATTTTTATGCCATAACATACTCAGATGTTTTTTGGTATTTTTATGCCTTACTATACTATCTTGTTTGATGCCTGACCATACTATAACGTTTTTATGACCTTTTATGCCCTAATAAAGTATGATGTATTTTTGACATTTTATGCCATACTATACTATGACGTTTTTTGGCATTTTTATACCATATTATACGTAGATGTTTTTTGGTATTTTTATGCCTTACTATACTATCTTGTTTGATGCCTGACCATACTATAACATTTTTATGAGCTTTTATGCCCTAATAAAGTATGATGTATTTTTGACATTTTATGCCATACTATACTATGACGTTTTTTGGCATTTTTATACCATATTATACGTAGATGTTTTTTGGTATTTTTATGCCTTACTATACTATCTTGTTTGATGCCTGATCATACTATAACGTTTTTATGACCTTTTATGTCCTAATATACTATGATGTTTTTTTGGGCATTTTTGTCCCATACTATACTTAGATGTTTTTGGCATTTTTATGTCTCACTATACTATGTCATTTGATGCCTGACCATAATATAACATTTTTATGACCTTTTATGCCCTAATAAAGTATGATGTATTTTTGACATTTTATGCCATACTATACTATGACGTTTTTTGCCATTTTTATACCATATTATACGTAGATGTTTTTTGCCATTTTTATGCCTTACTATACTATCTTGTTTGATGCCTGACCATACTATAAAATTTTTGTGACCTTTTATGCCCTAATAAAGTATGATGTATTTTTGACGTTTTATGCCATACTATACTATGACGTTTTTTGCCATTTTTATACCATATTATATGTAGATGTTTTTTGGTATTTTTATGCCTTACTATACTATCTTGTTTGATGCCTGACCATACTATAACATTTTTATGAGCTTTTATGCCCTAATAAAGTATGATGTATTTTTGACGTTTTATGCCATACTATACTATGACGTTTTTTGCCATTTTTATACCATATTATATGTAGATGTTTTTTGGTATTTTTATGCCTTACTATACTATCTTGTTTGATGCCTGACCATACTATAACATTTTTATGAGCTTTTATGCCCTAATAAAGTATGATGTATTTTTGACGTTTTATGCCATACTATACTATGACGTTTTTTGCCATTTTTATACCATATCATACGTAGATGTTTTTTGGTATTTTTATGCCTTACTATACAATCTTGTTTGATGCCTGTCCATACTATAACATTTTTATGAGCTTTTATGCCCTAATAAAGTATGATGTATTTTTGACGTTTTATGCCATACTATACTATGACGTTTTTTGCCATTTTTATACCATATTATACGTAGATGTTTTTTGGTATTTTTATGCCTTACTATACTATCTTGTTTGATGCCTGACCATACTATAACATTTTTATGACCTTTTATGCCCTAATAAAGTATGATGTATTTTTGACGTTTTATGCCATACTATACGATGACGTTTTTTGCCATTTTTACACCATATTATACGTAGATGTTTTTTGCCATTTTTATGCCTTACTATATGTAGATGTTTTTTGGTATTTTTATGCCTTACTATACTATCTTGTTTGATGCCTGACCATACTATAACATTTTTATGAGCTTTTATGCCCCAATAAAGTATGATGTATTTTTGACGTTTTATGCCATACTATACTATGACGTTTTTTGGCATTTTTATGCCTCATTATACTATGTCATTTGATGCCTGACCATACTATAACGTTTTTATGACCTTTTATGTCCTAATATACTATGACGTTTTTTGGCATTTTTATGTCTCACTATACTATGTCATTTGATGCCTGACCATAATATGACGTTATTATGACATTTTATGTACTACTATTTTTGTGGCATTTTTATGCCATAACATACTCAGATGTTTTTTGTATTTTTTATGCCTTACTATACTATCTTGTTTGATGCCTGACCATACTATAACGTTTTTATGACCTTTTATGTCCTAATATACCATGATGTTTTTTGGGGAATTTTTTGTCCTATACTATACTTAGATGTTTTTTGGCATTTTTATGTCTCACTATACTATGTCATTTGATGCCTGACCATAATATGACGTTATTATGACCTTTTATGCCCTAATAAAGTATGATGTATTTTTGACGTTTTATGCCATACTATACTATGACGTTTTTTGCCATTTTTATACCATATTATACGTAGATGTTTTTTGCCATTTTTATGCCTTACTATACTATCTTGTTTGATGCCTGACCATACTATAACATTTTTATGACCTTTTATGTCCTAATATACCATGATGTTTTTTTGGGAATTTTTTGTCCCATACTATACTTAGATGTTTTTTTGCATTTTTATGTCTCACTATACTATGTCATTTGATGCCTGACCATAATATGACGTTATTATGACATTTTATGTACTACTATGTTTCTTGGCATTTTTATGCCATAACATACTCAGATGTTTTTTGGTATTTTTATGCCTTACTATACTATCTTGTTTGATGCCTGACCATACTATAACGTTTTTATGACCTTTTATGTCCTAATATACCATGATGTTTTTTGGGGAATTTTTTGTCCTATACTATACTTAGATGTTTTTTGGCATTTTTATGTCTCACTATACTATGTCATTTGATGCCTGACCATAATATGACGTTATTATGACCTTTTATGCCCTAATAAAGTATGATGTATTTTTGACGTTTTATGCCATACTATACTATGACGTTTTTTGGCATTTTTATGCCTCATTATACTATCTTGTTTGATGCCTGACCATACTATAACGTTTTTATGACCTTTTATGTCCTAATATACCATGATGTTTTTTGGGGAATTTTTTGTCCTATACTATACTTAGATGTTTTTTGGCATTTTTATGTCTCACTATACTATGTCATTTGATGCCTGACCATAATATGACGTTATTATGACCTTTTATGCCCTAATAAAGTATGATGTATTTTTGACGTTTTATGCCATACTATACTATGACGTTTTTTGCCATTTTTATACCATATTATATGTAGATGTTTTTTGGTATTTTTATGCCTTACTATACTATCTTGTTTGATGCCTGACCATACTATAACATTTTTATGAGCTTTTATGCCCTAATAAAGTATGATGTATTTTTGATGTTTTATGCCATACTATACTATGACGTTTTTTGCCATTTTTATACCATATTATATGTAGATGTTTTTTGGTATTTTTATGCCTTATTATACTATCTTGCTTGATGCCTGACCATACTATAACATTTTTATGACCTTTTATGCCCTAATAAAGTATGATGTATTTTTGACGTTTTATGCCATACTATACGATGACGTTTTTTGCCATTTTTACACCATATTATACGTAGATGTTTTTTGCCATTTTTATGCCTTACTATATGTAGATGTTTTTTGGTATTTTTATGCCTTACTATACTATCTTGTTTGATGCCTTACCATACTATAACATTTTTATGAGCTTTTATGCCCCAATAAAGTATGATGTATTTTTGACGTTTTATGCCATACTATACTATGACGTTTTTTGGCATTTTTATGCCTCATTATACTATGTCATTTGATGCCTGACCATAATATGACGTTATTATGACATTTTATGTACTACTATTTTTTTGGCATTTTTATGCCATAACATACTCAGATGTTTTTTGGTATTTTTATGCCTTACTATACTATCTTGTTTGATGCCTGACCATACTATAACGTTTTTATGACCTTTTATGTCCTAATATACCATGATGTTTTTTGGGGAATTTTTTGTCCTATACTATACTTAGATGTTTTTTGGCATTTTTATGTCTCACTATACTCTGTCATTTGATGCCTGACCATAATATGACGTTATTATGACCTTTTATGCCCTAATAAAGTATGATGTATTTTTGACGTTTTATGCCATACTTTACTATGACGTTTTTTGCCATTTTTATACCATATTATACGTAGATGTTTTTTGCCATTTTTATGCCTTACTATACTATCTTGTTTGATGCCTGACCATACTATAAAATTTTTATGACCTTTTATGCCCTAATAAAGTATGATGTATTTTTGACGTTTTATGCCATACTTTACTATGACGTTTTTTGCCATTTTTATACCATATTATATGTAGATGTTTTTTGGTATTTTTATGCCTTACTATACTATCTTGTTTGATGCCTGACCATACTATAACATTTTTATGAGCTTTTATGCCCTAATAAAGTATGATGTATTTTTGACGTTTTATGCCATACTATACTATGACGTTTTTTGCCATTTTTATACCATATTATATGTAGATGTTTTTTGGTATTTTTATGCCTTACTGTACTATCTTGTTTGATGCCTGACCATACTATAACATTTTTATGAGCTTTTATGCCCTAATAAAGTATGATGTATTTTTGACGTTTTATGCCATACTATACTATGACGTTTTTTGCCATTTTTATACCATATTATATGTAGATGTTTTTTGGTATTTTTATGCCTTACTATACTATCTTGTTTGATGCCTGACCATACTATAACATTTTTATGAGCTTTTATGCCCTAATAAAGTATGATGTATTTTTGACGTTTTATGCCATACTATACTATGACGTTTTTTGCCATTTTTATACCATATCATACGTAGATGTTTTTTGGTATTTTTATGCCTTACTATACAATCTTGTTTGATGCCTGTCCATACTATAACATTTTTATGAGCTTTTATGCCCTAATAAAGTATGATGTATTTTTGACGTTTTATGCCATACTATACTATGACGTTTTTTGCCATTTTTATACCATATTATACGTAGATGTTTTTTGGTATTTTTATGCCTTACTATACTATCTTGTTTGATGCCTGACCATACTATAACATTTTTATGACCTTTTATGCCCTAATAAAGTATGATGTATTTTTGACGTTTTATGCCATACTATACTATGACGTTTTTTGCCATTTTTACACCATATTATACGTAGATGTTTTTTGCCATTTTTATGCCTTACTATATGTAGATGTTTTTTGGTATTTTTATGCCTTACTATACTATCTTGTTTGATGCCTGACCATACTATAACATTTTTATGAGCTTTTATGCCCCAATAAAGTATGATGTATTTTTGACGTTTTATGCCATACTATACTATGACGTTTTTTGGCATTTTTATGCCTCATTATACTATCTTGTTTGATGCCTGACCATACTATAACGTTTTTATGACCTTTTATGTCCTAATATACTATGACGTTTTTTGGCATTTTTATGTCTCACTATACTATGTCATTTGATGCCTGACCATAATATGACGTTATTATGACATTTTATGTACTACTATTTTTTTGGCATTTTTATGCCATAACATACTCAGATGTTTTTTGGTATTTTTATGCCTTACTATACTATCTTGTTTGATGCCTGACCATACTATAACGTTTTTATGACCTTTTATGTCCTAATATACCATGATGTTTTTTGGGGAATTTTTTGTCCTATACTATACTTAGATGTTTTTTGGCATTTTTATGTCTCACTATACTATGTCATTTGATGCCTGACCATAATATGACGTTATTATGACCTTTTATGCCCTAATAAAGTATGATGTATTTTTGACGTTTTATGCCATACTATACTATGACGTTTTTTGCCATTTTTATACCATATTATACGTAGATGTTTTTTGCCATTTTTATGCCTTACTATACTATCTTGTTTGATGCCTGACCATACTATAAAATTTTTATGACCTTTTATGCCCTAATAAAGTATGATGTATTTTTGACGTTTTATGCCATACTATACTATGACGTTTTTTGCCATTTTTATACCATATTATATGTAGATGTTTTTTGGTATTTTTATGCCTTACTATACAATCTTGTTTGATGCCTGACCATACTATAACATTTTTATGAGCTTTTATGCCCTAATAAAGTATGATGTATTTTTGACGTTTTATGCCATACTATACTATGACGTTTTTTGCCATTTTTATACCATATTATATGTAGATGTTTTTTGGTATTTTTATGCCTTACTGTACTATCTTGTTTGATGCCTGACCATACTATAACATTTTTATGAGCTTTTATGCCCTAATAAAGTATGATGTATTTTTGACGTTTTATGCCATACTATACTATGACGTTTTTTGCCATTTTTATACCATATCATACGTAGATGTTTTTTGGTATTTTTATGCCTTACTATACTATCTTGTTTGATGCCTGACCACACTATAACATTTTTATGAGCTTTTATGCCCTAATAAAGTATGATGTATTTTTGACGTTTTATGCCATACTATACGATGACGTTTTTTGCCATTTTTACACCATATTATACGTAGATGTTTTTTGCCATTTTTATGCCTTACTATATGTAGATGTTTTTTGGTATTTTTATGCCTTACTATACTATCTTGTTTGATGCCTTACCATACTATAACATTTTTATGAGCTTTTATGCCCCAATAAAGTATGATGTATTTTTGACGTTTTATGCCACACTATACTATGACGTTTTTTGGCATTTTTATGCCTCATTATACTATCTTGTTTGATGCCTGACCATACTATAACGTTTTTATGACCTTTTATGTCCTAATATACTATGACTTTTTTTGGCATTTTTATGTCTCACTATACTATGTCATTTGATGCCTGACCATAATATGACGTTATTATGACATTTTATGTACTACTATTTTTTTGGCATTTTTATGCCATAACATACTCAGATGTTTTTTGGTATTTTTATGCCTTACTATACTATCTTGTTTGATGCCTGACCATACTATAACGTTTTTATGACCTTTTATGTCCTAATATACCATGATGTTTTTTTGGGAATTTTTTGTCCTATACTATACTTAGATGTTTTTTGGCATTTTTATGTCTCACTATACTATGTCATTTGATGCCTGACCATAATATGACGTTATTATGACCTTTTATGCCCTAATAAAGTATGATGTATTTTTGACGTTTTATGCCATACTATACTATGACGTTTTTTGCAATTTTTATACCATATTATACGTAGATGTTTTTTGCCATTTTTATGCCTTACTATACTATCTTGTTTGATGCCTGACCATACTATAACATTTTTATGAGCTTTTATGCCCTAATAAAGTATGATGTATTTTTGACGTTTTATGCCATACTATACTATGACGTTTTTTGCCATTTTTATACCATATTATATGTAGATGTTTTTTGGTATTTTTATGCCTTACTGTACTATCTTGTTTGATGCCTGACCATACTATAACATTTTTATGAGCTTTTATGCCCTAATAAAGTATGATGTATTTTTGACGTTTTATGCCATACTATACTATGACGTTTTTTGCCATTTTTATACCATATTATATGTAGATGTTTTTTGGTATTTTTATGCCTTACTATACTATCTTGTTTGATTCCTGACCATACTATAACATTTTTATGACCTTTTATATCCTAATATACTATGATGTTTTTTTGGGCATTTTTGTCCCATACTATACTTAGATGTTTTTTGGCATTCTTATGTCTCAGTATACTATGTCATTTGATGCCTGACCATAACATGACGTTATTATGACATTTTATGTACTACTATATTTTTTGGCATTTTTATGCCATACTATACTATCTTGTTTGATGCCTGACCATATTATAACATTTTTATGACCTTTTATGCCCTAATAAAGTATGATGTATTTTTGACATTTTATGCCATACTATACTATGACGTTTTTTGGCATTTTTATACCATATCATACGTAGATGTTTTTTGGTATTTTTATGCCTTACTATACTATCTTGTTTGATGTCTGACCATACTATAACGTTTTTATGACCTTTTATGTCCTAATATACCAAGATGTTTTTTTGGGAATTTTTTGTCCTTTACTATACTTAGATGTTTTTTGGCATTTTTATGTCTCACTATACTATATCATTTGATGCCTGACCATAATATGACGTTATTATGACCTTTTATGCCCTAATAAAGTATGAAGTATTTTTGACATTTTATGCCATACTATACTATGACATTTTTTGCCATTTTTATACCATATTATACGTAGATGTTTTTTGGCATTTTTATGCCTTACTATACTATCTTGTTTGATGCCTGACCATACTATAACATTTTTATGACCTTTTATGCCCTAATAAAGTATGATGTATTTTTGACGTTGTATGCCATACTATACTATGACGTTTTTTTTCCATTTTTATGCCTAATCATATTATTTCGTCTCTTGCCTTGCCATGTTATGACATCTTTATGACCATTCATGCTTTAATGGAGTATGTTGTATTTTTGACGTTTTATGCCATACTATACTATGATGTTTGTTGGCATTTCTATTTGTAATTATATTATTTCGCCTCTTGCCTTGTCATACTATGATGTTTTTATGACCTTTTATAACTTACCATGGTATGACTTTTTAAATATCTTTCAGGCCTTATTATACAATGACTTTTTATCCCTTACTATACTATGACTCTTTATGATTTAGGCATGAAAAGTCATAAAAACCTACAGCATATTTAGGCAGAAGAATTCATAAAGACATCATAGTGTAGTAAGGCATAAAAGCCATAAAAACCTAATAGTACAATAAGGTATAAAAAGTTATTAAAACATAATAGTACAGTAAGGCATAAAATGTCATAAAAACAATAAGGCATGAGAAGTTATTAAAACATAATGGTACAGTAAGGTATAAAAGGTCATAAAAAGTCATAGTATATTAAGGTACGAAAAGTTATAATATAGTAAGGCATAAAAAGTGGCGCAGTCCTCGCTACAGTCCTCGCTGCAGTTGGCCCCAGTTCGAATCCCGCATCGAGTGGCCCTTTACTGCATGTCATTCCCCCTCTCTCTCTGTCTCCCCATTTCCTGTCTCTCTCTACTGTACTGTTAAATAAAGGCATAAAAAAGACTTTAAAAAAAAGTCATAATAGGTAAGACATAAAAATTCATAGTATAGTAGCACATAAAAAGTCATAGTATAATAAGCCATAAAAATTAATATAGTAACGCATAAAAAGTCATAGTATGGTAAGGCATAAAAAGTCATAGTATAGTTAGGCATTAAAAGTCTTAAAAATCTCATAATATAGTAAGGCATAAAAAGTTTTATTATACTAAAAACCTTATAGGCATTTAGGATTAAAAAGTCATAAAAACCTCATAGTACAATAAGGGAAAAAAAGTCATAGTTCAGTAACGAACAAGTTATTGTAGCTTCATAGTATCCTAAGGCATAGAAATCTCTTAGTATAGTAAGGAATTAAAATTAAAAAAATTTCATACTAAATAAAATGTCAATAAAATACTCATAAAAACGTCATAAACACGTCATAGTATAGTAAGGTATAAAACCACCATAAAAATGACGTAGCTTGGGCACATTGGAATTATCTAATATAACTTCACTCCAAACTTAGTGTGAAAGTGTTCACTCAGATACTGGTAGGGACCTACTGCCTTGCAACCTGGCTCAAAAGTAGGAAACAAAAGAGAGAAATCACACACACTCTGTAAAAATGCTGAACATTTTATTCAAGTACATTACATAAAAACAGTATGTCAGTCAGTCAGTATTTATGAAATGTCTGTGAGAGTGATTGATGAGGAATGTGTGTAGGAATTTGAAAGATAAAGTACAAACAAATGACAGTATCAGTCGAAGAGAGTGAGAGGATCTTGTAGGTCTGATTTACATCCTCCTGTGCCCAGCCTGCTCAGGTGTGTCGCATCTCTGAGAAAGTCTCATCTCGACCATCAATTTCCTGAAAAAAACAAATGTTCCATGGTTGCCCATTCCTAAAATCTTCCACGGATTTTGCTTAGTTATAGTGAAAGTACTCCACTGCGTTCAACCTATAGCTGCATCTGAAATGAAAAAGAGCTGCCACAACATCCTGCTGAACATTCAGTTGGTATTTTGAGCTCCACCCCTCACCTGACTCACCTGAGTCAAACCAGGAACCTGTTTGTTCTTCATCAGTAAAGAGAGACATAAGTTGAGTTGAGTCCAGCTACAACACTGCTGCTTCCACCTGCTGACACTCCACACACTGAAGGTGAGTTTGACAAACACCTGGACTCAGAGTGAAAGTAAACTTCAGTGAAGTTAGTAGAGGGGGGAGGGGAGCCATGACTGACTGTACTTTCTGTCTGCTGTGTTTGCAGCTTCTCTCAGAGACTAAATGGCTTCCAGATCAGAGGAGGACCTCTGCTGTCCGGTCTGTCATGAGGTCTTCAGAGATCCTGTTGTTCTGTCCTGCAGCCACAGCTTCTGTAAAGACTGTCTGCAGAGCTGGTGGAGAGAGAAACCAGATCGACCGTGTCCAGTTTGTAAGAGAAGATCTTCAAAGGAAGAACCACCTTGTAACCTGGTGTTGAAGAACCTGTGTGACTAAATATGTCCCATGTTAGTATGATCAAATCACTATGTCATCTTTACAGAGATTTGAAGTTGTGTATCAGCAACTAAACTAAGTCTAGTGTTCTTTAGAAAGGGCAGTCCCCATAAGTGATGACAAATAGCCAGTCTCCATCAACCACAAAAAACAGTATGCGTGTGTGTATGTGATGTTTTCAGTACTTCAGTGCTATGATCTTGTGTAAATGCAATCTGTACTAAGGTCTTTCTTTAAATCAGATATTTAACTAAACTGAATAGCTGGATTGGTAAAGCCAGAGTTCACAGAGCCAGTTGATAAACAGCTCTGTGATATGAGATATCAAGGAAGGACGATGTTAAACTCAGTGAAGTTAGATAATCCCAAGAGAGCCAGACTAACTGTGGCCCCACAGGTTAATTCAGCATGTTTTGAGGCCGAGTCGCTCTCCCAACAATCACAGGGGCGTTCCCTATTCAAGATTATATTTTATTTTATATATAAAATATTATATATTATTATGTGAAAGAGACACGGGTCCTGTTGTGTCTCTTTGCCATCATTTTTTGTCTTGTCATATTCATGTTGTCTTTTTGTACTTGTATTGTGTCTCTTTGTCGTCATTTGGCATCTATTTTTACTCGTTTTATGCCTTTATAGTTGTTTGACTTTCCAACCTCATACTCAGGTTCTGGAACAGGAGCCCCCTGATCCCTTGGGCCCGTGGACTGTGCCTTGTTGGCCAGTTTAATGAACCATCCATGACCACAGGTAGTCTGGTGAGAACTGGAGAAGAAGAAGAAGTCTTCCAACAGCTGGATAACCTGACCTACAGCAACTGGAACATAATGAAGGACACGGTCTCCTACAGTCCTGTGGTTCTGGACCTAAACACTGCTGGTCCAGATCTTATCCTGTATAAAGATCTGACCAGTGTGAAACGAGGAGAGAGACAGCAGGTTCATGGGCCATGTTGCACTGGGCTGTGAGGGTTTTAACTCAGGGACTCACAGCTGGTCTGTTGAGGTTGGACACAGTACATGAGATAATAAAATGTTTTTGTTCAGGCCAATAAAGCTATGTTGAGTTGAACTGAAATAATACAGACTGGGGATTGGGTGTGTTAGCAGAGTCTGTCCAGAGGAAGAGATTTCTTATACCGGAGATTCTATTTGTTCAAAACCAAGCTCTCCAGGATTGTTTCAAGGCTTTAATGCTCAACCATTTCAATAATGACCGCCCACAGTTTTCCCAGTTTACAGTGATAATGTTACGTATTGACAGCACAGCAGCACACAACACACCGATAACACATGCAGCAACAAGGGAAGAAGACAGGATGTTAGAGAATAAGGGTTTCACACTGTGGGAACTGAAATGAATTGATATTGTGAGGTACAATTTGACAGAGGAAGGCCCGATGAGTTCTGTAGCTCTTTAAAATCTGCTTTGATTTATTTCATGTTTAATCTCCATTGTTCCTGTTGTAGTTTTGGGAAGCTGACTGAGTATCTACAGGGTTCATGTTGGAACAAACAGAGGTCCAGGGAGTGAGTGTTGCCAGGAACACACTGCAGACCTACAGATATGTGCAGTCATACATGATAGAAACTGTACTTTAGTGTCTGACCTGTAACTGTGTGACAGTCTTGAACGAATGTTGTGGACAGATACAGGAAATCGAACAGTTGTTACAGGACAAACAGCCTGAAGTTTAAGCTGCTGTCTCTGACTCTGTGAAGCTGCTGACACTCCCAGTGAGAAACACCTCATGTTCTCACTGAACTCCTGCACTTTTACATGTGGTCTTCATGATGCAGCTGCATCATTTGGCCACAAGAGGCTGCTGTTGTACACACCTTCACACACACTTTCACTCACAAGGTGTTTCCATTCATTGACACTGAGGATGAAGTGAAGGTGTTACCACTGAAGGTCTCTGTGACAGTGGGACAGAGCAGTTAGAGATAAAGAGGATGATTATATTTATAATGTTGTTTATTTCTTAAAGGGAAAAGTCATTGAATTTAACTTCTTAAACTGCTCCTGTCCTCCTGCTGTCTCATTATTCCAAAGCTTCCTTTATTTTTATTTTTATTTCCTTTTTCTTCTTCTGTAGTTTCACTATTTGCTTCTTCTTTCTGTCGTCGACCTTTTCATGTGTGAAAAATGATTTCACTCCTTTTCTGATCTTTATATTTGTTTTTATTGATACTGAGTCATTTTACATCATTGAGTTTATTATTGTGACTTTGTGTGTAGCCATGACGACCAGCAAACTGATGGAGATCCAATAATCAATAACTGCATTTAACAAAAGAAAAACAGCTGATTTCAGTGTAAACATGTCAGTTCATGATCAATGCTGAATGTACATTGATTCCTGTTTCTCATCAACATAATAAAATATTGTCTTGACTTGGTTTCACATTCTGCTTTTCTGCTTCATGTTTAAACGTCTCCTGCTTCTGTGATAGTTGCACAAATACAAATACACTATAGTTCTATAGAAAGTGACGACAGTCCACAGTTGGACCTTCAGCCATCTTGTTATTGACGGCTCCTGTTTTGTTGTGTTGTCACCGTGTGTTGGACAGGTGGAGCTGGACCTGGTTAAGATTAGAGCTCAGTTAATCCTTGTTTCTTCAAAGAGGAACAGAGCGACTAACAGTCTGAAACTCCTTAAATGACTGTGACAGAGAAGGTCTTGGTCACCTGAGTCCAGTCTGAAGACCCACTGAATCCCAGGTGGAGCGGCTTCAATGAATTTACAGTCCCACAGGTCATATATGGATCATGAGACAACAGGCCCCTGGATACAGACTTGTTAAAAACCCCCACCCAAAGTGATGAGGGGAGACACTTTTATCGTCATAAGACTTAAAAACCCTCTCGACTCCTCCTGAATCCTGTCGCCCTGTCCTGCAGTTCAGGGTCACGAACACCAGGTGGTAACGTTTCCTCACAGTCAGCCGGAGCTGCTGCCCGGTGGATCTGAAACACACCAGACACATGAACATGAAGGGACACGGAGGAATTCAGGAAATCATTTCAGTCATACAAAAGAAACCCTGTGTAGAAAATGTTAGTTTTGTTATTTTCTTTTATAGGTAAAAAACACACATTAATCTTCAGTACCTCGGTTGAAGAGACAGAATACATTTACATTATATATATTTTTTGGTTTTATTGCCTATGAATCCTGCTTTTAAACTCCCATCAAACACACAACATGGTTTCTCATTTTGGAAGAACTGATGAATCCTATTTATCCTATGTGATTGTTTTACATTTGTTATTGATGTTCATAAATTAAAATAATATGACGTTTTTGGTTTAAGTGTATTTTTGCTTCACTTACATAATTATAAATAGCATGTACTATATAGGATTTTGAATTTTCTGTAATGAATTTAAACAAGAAACAAACCTTTTGCATATTTCTTTACATTGTTCCTATAGGTTCATGAAATGTGGACTTTCAGACTTTATAGGACTTAATTCTATAGGGTAATTTTATAGGATGAAATGCATTTTTATAGGGTTAATCATATGATAGTCCTTTGGTTCTTAGATATAACTCAATCCTGTAGGATTTTATCTTATATGAAAACATTACAGGATATAACCTATAGGATCATAAATAAGATTTTATTCTGAAAACCTAAAACTGATAAAAGGTGAAAGCATGAAACTAAAAGCAAAGTTAAGGAAAAAGACTAAGCAGCAGCTTTGGAAAAAAAGAAACTTTTATTTTGAAACATTATGGAGCGAAAACAGAAGAAAAAGAAACTTGTTTTAGAGTTTTTCATTTCTGAAAATCATTTTTATTATTTACTATAATACACAGCGGATGACGTTAAAAGTCAGTTGGTTTGTACACCGGTGTGACTGGATGAGAGCAGATCTTAACAAAATGATAAAAAAAGACAAGATTGATGGAAAACTACAGACGAACAGCTTAATCTTTTATAATCTAGCAGCTGCTGACCCCCCCCCCCCCCCCACCCCAACTAAAACTTGAGCTTGTACATCAGGACGCTCTTTGCTCTGTTCCACCTGCCGTTCGCCCTTTAAAGTCCTCTTCAGTCCAACATCATAAAACCTTAAAATGGGCTTTTGGCTCCGTTCCTGAATCTGAATATTTACCCCCCCCCACATCTCAAAGGAAATGATCTCTCATTTGTCTGCAGCGTCCCATTCCACACGTGTCCCCTTCACAATGCCTTTAAAGTTCGATACATTTCTTCCATCAGTTCAGACTTTTTCCTCCAGATTTAAATCCCAAATTATTATTATTATCTTATTATCATTAAAGTTTGTGTCTGTTCACAGTTTTCTTCCTGGTATTTGTGGGAAATGGGAAACAACTAACGTCGTTTTTACTGTTGATTTATCAGTTTTTTTATTTCTTCAAAATTAAACAAACTCATATTTCTCAGAGCTTGTTTCTCCAATCGTCTAAAATCCAACAATATTACATTTAAATTTATAGAAAACAACAAAAAAAAGTTAAATCTTCACAATGGAGAGCGAGAACCAGCAAATGTCTGGTATTTTTTCTTAATAAATGATTCAAATGATGAACATGAATATTTTCTGGTGATATACTGAGTGTTTCAGCGGCAGTGGGAAGGTACATGTTGTTCTCTGAGATCTGCAGTTCAATAAAACCAACAACCGAGCATGACATCATCCGTACAAGAAACAGCTGATCGGAGCGAGAGAGGAGACACGTCTGAAATGGGACGCACCCCTCGCTCAACATTTCTTTAGAATCCGTCCCCCATCGCTCACATCCATCAGGACACTGAGGGTCTGTTTGTAAAAAGGGCGGGAAACAAACACTCACAGTGGACCTTCTCTGAGGAGAACCTGGTTCTGCCCTGTGAGGTCTGAATCAGGAACATGAGATCATCACATGACACACCTGCACCAGGTGCAGAGGGGGCGTTAACCAAGTCTGGTTAATTGTAAACGGAGCAGCTTGTGAAAGGGCTTTTAATTTGGCGATCACACAACAACAAGATTGTTTTGAAGTGTAAATGGTGACTCCTGGAAGATTAAATGTGGATTAAAAGGTGTTTGAAATGATCCGAGCAGCAGCAGCAGGTGGTGGTGTCCTTCATCACTGCTGAGCTCTTCTTATTCATTAAATTATTATTTTAATGAGATTTTAATTCAGTACCTGCACTGTGTAACTGTGTGTGAACACGTGCTCAAAGATAAATCCTGCAGCTGTTTAACACACTTTCCTCTCCATCTGGATCAGAAATATTCCATCAGCTGGACATAAAGAAATAAACACATTCATTTAGAGACTCAGTGTCACCTGCAGCCACAGGTAACACACCTGCTCTCCCACCTGTACAACAGGAAACACATAGAAACAGACTCCATAGTTTAAGGTGAGTTAATATAGACAGTAATATTGACAAGTGAGGACGTGTGTTCTTTAACAGGTCTGTAAAATCCAAATCATTCCGAGGCGAAATGTGGGAAAAGCAATTAACTGAAACGAAATGATCAGAATTAAATTTGTTATTTTCCCTTTAATTAGCAGCAAACAGCCAGTGGAGGAAGTTCAGAGATCCTGAACTCATTAACTAAAGTACAGCAAAGACAACAGACTTAAAACTAATGTATGTGTTTCCTCAGATATTTAGTGGAGCTGACGTAGAAATTACAAAAGTACAAGTACCTCAAAAACTACTGAGTACAGTAATTAATTATTAATAATTAATAAGTTGTATCCAGGAAACCTGATGGAGATGATTAGGAAATTGCAGCCTGTAAAATGAACCGTTACTGATGAATGATTTCTTTGTAAATGTATATAAATAATAATATTTAATATTATTATGAAGCAGATGGAATATTTCTCTCCATGACGGACAGAGGAGAGTTAGAGGATTTCTCTGGGGCAGGGTGGGGGGGTGGGGGTGGGGGTGGGGGGGGGTGGGGTGGGGGTGGGGCGGGGGCGGGGTGGGGGGGTGTGGGGGGGTGGGGGGGTGGGGGGGGGTCTCAGAAACACCATGAGAACATGAAAGAACCAAAGTGAAGAACGTCTCTGTGTCTCTGATGAAGAAAGCGATGAGGGATTTTTTTTGTTTTCTTTCAGACGAACCAATGAGGAATTAACCCCCCCCCCCCCCCCCCACCCCCCAATACACACACCATCAGAAAGAAAAGATGGGTTTGAGTTTCCCCATCAGAACAGAAATATGATTATAGCTTCTGACAGGTCACAGTCCAGTACCCCGTGGTAAACCAGCAGCCTCTGCTGCTGATAGATTTATATATATATATACTTATATATACTTCTTTCCTCTATGTAGGGAAACTATTCCACATATAACCAAAAATATGATATTAAGAGTTGATTTCTTGCATGACAGAAAGGAAACAACAGAAAGATGAAAAGTTTTTCCCCTTGAACCAAAAACGATGCAAATCTGAACAAAAGCTCCTTTACAGTTTCAAAGTGTTTCATTTCATTTCTATTTTTTTACTTTAAAGTTCAGTTTTTTTTCTCACTAAGTGGCAAAAAACAGAGACATGCAAACTGGTTTCCAACAAATCAACAGAACAGAAGTAGAAATGAAGAAGCGGGAAGCGTCGACCACACGGCAAAGGAAGTGAGCGAACGCGGAAGACGCCTCCTCGAACCCAACGGATCCAGAACCGAGTGGTTTCCTCACACATGTGCCATCGTCGGGGGGGGGGGGGGGTCAGACGCTCTGAAGAGACAAAACAGTTCAAGTCCTTCAGCCCCCCCCCCCCCCCCCCCCCCCATGGAGAAGGTTCACACTGGTCAGTTCGCACGCGCACACACACACACACACACACACACACACACACACACACAGATGTAACAAAAAAAATATAAAAAAGAAACTTGTTGAAATGAACAAACATGAAATCAGCGTGTGACCTTTGACACGTGCATGTGCTGTCCTTGAAGGGTCAAAGTTCATGTAGTGGGTCATTTTCTTTTGGTACACCTCCCCAGAACAAAATAATTATCCATACTTTCTAATATTTCTGCGGGGTGGGGGGGTTTCTCGGCAGAGGGGGAGTTAGGGTGGAGAAGAAGAAGAAGGAGGAGGAGAAGGAAGGAGAAGGAGAAGAAGGAGAAGAAGAAGGAGAAGAAGGAGGAGAAGGAGGAGGAGAAGGAAGGAGAAGAAGGAGAAGAAGGAGGAGAAGGAGGAGAAGGAGGAGGAGAAGGAAGGAGAAGAAGGAGAAGAAGAAGGAGGAGAAGAGGAGGAGAAGGAGGAGGAGAAGGAGGAGGAGAAGGAAGGAGAAGAAGGAGAAGAAGAAGGAGGAGAAGGAGGAGAAGGAAGGAGGAGAAGGAGGAGGAGAAGGAAGGAGAAGGAGGAGGAGAAGGAGGAGGAGAAGAGGAGGAGAAGGAAGGAGGAGAAGAAGGAGGAGAAGGAGGAGGAGAAGGAAGGAGAAGAAGGAGAAGAAGGAGGAGAGAAGAAGGAGGAGGAGAAGGAGGAGAAGGAGGAGAAGGAGGAGGAGAAGGAAGGAGAAGAAGGAGAAGAAGAAGGAGGAGAAGGAGGAGGAGAAGGAGGAGGAGAAGAAGAAGGAGGAGAAGAAGGAGAAGAATCTTCCTGTGCTGAAACGTGAGATCTTCCCGCCCACAAACAGCCTGACAGAATCAGGGAAGCAGTCAGTCCAGTACGAGTCAACCAGTCGGTCAGAAACAGGTGGTTCAGAGTGAAGCTGCAGTCGTGGGGGACACTAAGTTTGAACTTCCCTTTTCTCTGGTCTCGGAGCAGGGACCAGGAGGCGGGGCTTCAGAGGGAGGCGCTCAGGACCCCAGTGTGCTATTCCTTCAGGGTCAGGTAGGAGGGTAATCTTTATCTGTGTCCCAGAATCCCCGTAGTCCATTAGTGTTGTCTCTATGTGCCAAGTCAAAGAGTGGTCGGTGGACTGTCCTGTCTGTGGACGCTGTCCTCTAAGCGTCGGTTCAGATTGTAGTTCTCTAATCCAGGGTGGATCTCTCAGGACGAGCAGATCTCAGATCTGATCCGACAGTCGTCGTGTCTGAAGCTGCTTCAGCTCAGAGTCTGAGACACACAGCAGCTGCTGGATCCTAAAAACCAGGTCTTTGTTTTACAGTTTCAGAGCGCTCAGTGTTGTGAAGCAGAGGACGACCTCCGGGCGACGGCTGGCAGCACACACGGATAACTTGACTTCCCAGAAAGCTCCTCTGGCTCTTATATGAGCGGGTCGGGGGGCAGGTTGTGTTGGATCTGTTGCGGCTGCAGGGGGGGGGGGAGCTGCAGCGGCAGCAGGGCCTCCACCATGTTGTGGCCGTGCGGCGGCGGCGTGCCCTCGCTGCTGGAGCTCTCGGCCACCTCGCCGCCGTGGAAGAAGTAGTCGCTCTGCACGATGAAAGACTCGATGACGGCCTGGTTCAGCCGGGTGGTGGACAGCGTGTCCTTGTTCTCGAAGTCGGGACGCATCAGCGTGGGCCAGAAGCAGATGGACAGGTTGTCGGCCGTCATCAGCGTGGTCTTGCTGTGCTGACTCACCCTGCGAGAGGAAACACGCTCAGTATCACATATTTTCTGATGTCAGATTTTAATTACAGTTCGCTGACACTCATTAATTACAACAACAATAACATGATCAGATCATTGTGATCAGAAACATTAAGTTAGAATGTACCGGATCTATGAATGTAAAGATATCATCACAAACAAAACAAAGACTGACACTGAAACCTCGTCTCTGCATGACGTCAGTGGCGAACATGACTCGTCCTTGTACGTTACTGCAGCATCATCACGGTTACACAGACACTTCCAGCAGCTGACTGACGTTTTGATTTCATCATTAACTGATGAACCATGACATCATGATTAGTGTAGAAATGAATTAGATCTCTGACAACCGTCCTTTCATGCTGTCACACAGTCACATTGTCTGTCTTGTTGGCTGATTTGTGGAGCGGGTTCCCGCCGGACGTCGAAGCTGCAGCAGCTTCATGACACATGATGTTTATTTCATGAGATCAGACGCGTGTTTTTACACATCATGAGCCTCCATCACTTTTCTCCCATTTAGATTTTTCTATTCAGTAAAAATGAAATCTACGAGCAGCTCAGACCTGTGGATCGACTTCAGGATTATAATGTTTATCATCATCATCATCATCAGGTTTGAAGCATCTGAAGCATCAGCCGCTGTCAGCTGACGTGTTGACCATCTCTCATCACGTATTAGCTTCTTTATTTATGGTCTAACGTCATGTGTGTTACTGTACAGCTGTGCTCAGAGACTTTATATACTGCTTTCGTTTATTGATTGATTATATTTTATATTATTAATCAGCTTCTGTAAAGTGATAAGTTACTAAAGTCATTTAAACCCTCTCATTTTTAATTTCTTCATACCTTTGTGTTTTAATAAAACTGTCATTTTTAAAAGTTTCACTAAGTTCTGCACAGATCCAGAATCTAATTAATAAATGAATAATCTAATTATACATGTCACTCAGTAAAGGACCTCACCTGTTGAGGTGTGTGATGATGTACTTGAAGACCTGGTAGTTGACGGAGGGAAACTTCTTCACGATTTCTCTCAGGACCTGAAGACGCTCAATGTAGTCCACAATTTCTGCCACACACACACAAACACACACACACAATCACACACACACACACAGGGGGAGAGAAAACAGACGGCGTTTTATATTTTACACACACTCTCTTGGGAACGGAAATTATACTCTCTGGAAAACAAAAGGCTGCAATGCTGCCAAGAGCAGCTCCCACGCTCTACACACACACACACACACACACACACACACACACACACACACACACACACACACACACACACACACACACACTGAGCCTTGTGGGAAGAAACAACAACACCCTGCATCACGTCTCTGCTCAGAAACAAAAACAGGTCCGTTTTTCTGACAAAAACAAACATTTGTATTTGATTGTATTTGATTCTCAGCAACAGGAAACAGCTGATTAAAGGCCCAACTCTTATTCTGAAGGAACAAGACCTCTTGTACTGAATCTCTACTGAAGTAACACACACTCAGTGGCACTTTGAAAGGTTCACAGCTCAGTGTTATTATTTTACCATGTAAAACTGCCCTGCCATAAACTTTACAAAACTCAGGACGATCAGTTCTGTTGACATTGTTGTTAATCAGCTCCGAGTCTCCTCTACAGCTAGAACAGCTGAGAGGAGCAGAGCCCCGAGCCATCTATTAATATTCTGTTTCAGGTTTATTATTCTTCCGCCAAATTTCGGCGCGTAACTCGTCCCGCAGCTTTGAGAAAACCCCGGTAATATATACATCAAAACGTGCGTCTTGATCCAGAAAGGGGTGCTATGACTTTTGGTGTTAAAATTCCAATTTTTCCCAAAGTTATTCCCAAAAAACTGGGAATAAATAATGCATTAGGAATGCATTGGAATTTTCTTTAGAAACCCACCTTTTTTCTACAAAATTGCACCTTTTTTCTGAGTCACCCAGCTCTCTCATACCTGCACGTAGAAATGTGATTCAAACTGTAAAACGGAGGAAAACTTCTGCTCTCTCAAAAAGACAGGAACTGTTTTTACATAACATGTAAACTTTTCAAACTATGAGCACTCAAAGGAGGAGTGCAAATCACTTTTTCTTCAAAGTTAGAGTGACAGCGTCAGTTGGCTAGAGTGCGTGAAGCAGTAAAAAATAACCTTTATTTTTATTTTTAACTCGATCTCGCGGCCAAACCGTAAAAAGGAGACAAATAATTCTTTCTGAAAATGTAGACATAGTTGTTGGGATTCATAAAATGTAACTTTGACAGGCAGGGTCTGCACAAAATTTAAACGGGGGTGCCGAGTCCGGCAGCAATACCTGTCTCACTCTCATTAACACCTAATGTAATCGTCTTTTTTTTCAAAAGAATCTCACTCTGTCTTCGCACTGAGCTTACGCACTCATTTTAAGGAATATCTGAATAAAATAGAGACTGTAAGAAACTTCTGGCTTCAGTGTCTGGCACGGTCTTTTCAGTTTATGAAAAGAAGTAACGGTTTCTCATAATTTGCAGTTGTTTGAAGCCATGTAGAAGCCAAATTTTGGGCAGATTTTCACACTGCCATGGCAACGGCAGCTCCTGACCTGTGTGCGTGCGTGCGTGCGCCTAGCAACCAGATAACCAACTCTCCAAGCTCTGCTAGCTTTACATTAGCCGCATGTTAGGTCTTAAATTACATTTAGTTAAGTCTTAAATATGTAAGTCCATTTACTGCTTCCTTCGTAGCTTTTTGTTTTGTTAAAAGAGTGAATGAAGTTGTGACGGTCTCCGCTGAGACAGAGGAGAGGAGAAGCTACTAGCCCTCTCTCGCTGTCACTTCTAGTCGCGTTGCTCTCCTCCCCAGTAATGTTAAATTTAGCACAGAAAAAAACATAATAGTGGTAATTTAAATAGCGGTTCATGGGATTTATTAACCCTCAGGGGTCCCTCTGTCCTTTTTTGGACATTTTCTTTACTTTTCTTTTTTGATTTGCTGATCATTTTGGCTGTGTTACAGCTGAAGGTATGGATTTCTGCAAGAAAGTGTCTTTTTTGACATATTTTTTAAAATCTAATGTCAGTTACTGTTACAGGTCTATTATACACTGGTAACACATTTTGTTCCCTCTGGGGTTCCTCGCGTCCAAAAAAGGACACACAAAGAAAATGCTATAAAATCATCATATATCAATATTTTTTTCTGCTTTTTTTTGCATAAATCTCTTAAACCACTTCAGTTCTGCTCAAACCTGCCAAATGTTTATTAGTTTTCAGGATTTTAACCCTTTAAATGCCAGTTTGAAGACATGTTGCCTCTTGTTTTATTAAAAAAACAAGACAGAATATGAGATATTTCCCACATAATACATGATTGAGGGATGTGACATTGTTTTATATCAGAGTCTTTTATATCAAGACATTTCTCAGAACCAGAATATGATCAGGGTGACTTTTGAACACTGGAAATAAATCATGTACTCATCCCGGCAGTAGCCCCCGTGGCGCTCAAAATTTCCCTGGAATTTTTTAGTATGTAAATATAATCATATGTTTATCATTGAGGTCATAGTCTTATAATTATATTCAATTACTTCCTGTTCACTGAATAAGGGGCAGAATATTAGAAACGCCACGACAGCATCACTGACTTTCACCTCAGTTTAACTTCACACCTAGACTGAACGCTGTAGGTGTCATGAAGGCAGATGTGTTTTACTTTCTGTGATGTTCAATATTTTGATCTTTTTTCTTTCATGTAGCTGAATCTTGTATTTTGATAAACAATGATTTGACATGTTGGATGTGTGACTGTCTCTGTGCTTCTGATTGGCTCTTCATCCTGTAACTTCTTGACGAATCACAGTCGTCTCTTTAATCAGCTTTGATCAGAAGTCTTTTCGAAGACCTTCCAGAACTTAAACACAGGACTAAAAGTGTGGGCCTGAAAGTTAGAGGAGCAAGCTTGTGACTGGAAGGTCGTGGGTTCGATCCCCAGACTGGCAGGAATAAAGATCTACCCGCTGTTTGTCCTTCCTGCTTCATCAGCCCCCCCCTCAAGTTTCACTGAAGTCACTTCATAAGTCACTGTGCACTTTCCTCTTCATTTAGAATCTATTGATTCCTTTCAATCAACTAATCAATCATTGAATCTTCAGGCTGTCGAGAACACTGACGACGCCCAACAAAAGCTTCAACACATATTTCTTTACAGTGATGACTATAAATCATGTTCAGACCCAAACATTCATTTTAATTTTCTGCCAATCAACAGATCGATTCCTTGATTTATGAGTCAGAAATATAAAATATTCAGATCTCTCCTGATAAAAACACCAAAGACAGAAAATTCCTTAACAAATATAGAAACTATTCAGATTATGTAGAAATAAAATGATATGAATGAAACTGAAGCTTCTGTCGTCATGGTGATAATCAGACCTAAAAACACGTGAATGTTTAAGTGACCCAGCAAACCGAAAACACGTCCTGCAGGATTCCTGAAAACTAAACCATCTCTGAAGTTCCTGGATAATCCTCGTCCTCTCCAGAGACTCCGTCACTTTCCCGCCAGCGCCGGCTCGTCGCAGCAGAAACGCTCTGCTACCTTATTAAATATTTACAGAGCAGATGTGAAGTAAGAGCGTCACAACAAAGCTGCTTTAACCCGCTGACCGTCCGGCCCCGTCCTCAACAGTCTCCAGGATATTCCACATTCCAGGACCAGCAGGAAGCCGTTTGTAGACTCAAATTTACAGCTGCGCTCGTGACGGCGCTCAGGTTTATTCATCCTGTACGCTAGCAATCATCTTAACGAGAAGCCAACAGGAGCCTTTGACCCTCTAATGGCTGTAAGAGGTCAGAGGTCATTAATCCACATCCCCACATTACCAAGACAGAAACAGTTCACCACAGGACCAACACCACGCTCCAATCCCCTTCACTAAATCTCTATCAGTCTGATGGGAAAACACTCTGTGTACCCACAATGCACCTGTTTATTCTGAATGGAAAACAAAGACACGGCTCATTACAATCATCCACCACGTAGTGAATCTGTGTGTGTAGAGCAGGTCAGAACTAAACTGACACCACGGCTCAAAGAAACAAAGATTAGGAATGATGTCGTGTTAATCCTCCTGAAGGTCGCAGGATTCATCTCCTGCCCCCTGATGCCCCCCATCCAAAGGTTAGACGCCACTGCTTTACATTAGACGTCATCATGCGGCCAGACTTCTGGGTTTGATCCAAAAACACACTTAAATCCAGGTGGACGTTTCCCTTTAGCATAGACTCGTCCTTTCAGTCGATTAACGAGCTCTCTAGATATTAAATGACCTGGTTCAAATTAACACTCACACCCGGCACTGGCTCTCAATGATGCTTTACCTGTCTGGGAATAAAGATTCATTTATTACATTATTAACCCTCTGAGGTCATGGGTTGTTTGTATTAATATCTCTGCGATAACACAGCATAGAAATATGTTGTTAGAATCTGTCGACTTTCTCTCACATGTTGTCATGAGATCAGCTGTGACTCTCAGCCTCTAAGATCTGCTTAAAGTGACAGACAACAACTACGACTTCATTCTAGGCATTTATTATCCATTTATCTACTATTTTACTCACATATTGAACTATTTTTATGAACTTATAGACTTTGGTGAACACATCTGAAGAATTTCAAAAACTAGAACATGATGTGGAAATGGAGAAAATGCCCTCAGACCTCAGAGGGTTTAGGAGAAATTTGAAAGTACGTCTCGACTATTAACCCTTACTTAATGTTCAGGTCAACTGTGAGCCCTCTGACATGTGACAGCAGTAACAAAACCCAAATGTCTTTTAGCCTGAAGTTTGATGACTTTTCCTAAAGTGACCCAAAATACAGCTGCTACAAATCTGAGCCGTATCTATTGAAGTGGACTGTAGATCCACAGATATTAGATCTGTGGGTCAGATGAAGGAACATGGAGGTTTTAGGGGATCTTGAAACTGTGAAACTGTACATGCCCTGTCTGTGTGTATTTGTTATGGGACAGTGGTGACAGAGTTCAAGGGGGACCTCGACACTGTCACCAGAACCGTCTGTGTTCCCGCCACATCTGCCCAGGTTCCCCCAGAGACAGGCACCTGCTGGTCTCTGAAGGGTCATGGGGGGATCTGGAAACAGTGACAGAGTCAAACAGCATAGGAGTGATCATATATGGTGCACATCAGGAACAGAGGTCACACAGAGGTCAGAGGGTGCCTCCACACAGACACCAGGGCCCTCATTTATCAAGATTGCGTGAAAACAGGTGCAGATCTGAGCGCAGAATTGGTCGTACGATAGGATACACGTGTGATTCATGAAACATTCGTATCTGACCAATCCCAGCGTACGAATGAGCGGGTCTTGATAAATGCGGCGGCTGAATTCGATCGTCATTAACATGTTACGCCCTTAAATATTCCTGGTTCGGAGGCCCCGCCCACTAAGGTCAAACATGGAGAGAAGAGTTACTGGCAAAAAACGAAACTTTTCAGAGATGGAGATCGACATCCTGACATCCGAGGTGGCGCAAAATAAGGATGTGCTTTTTGTCAGTCTGAAAAGCGGGATCACAGGAGCTCATAAAACCGCTGTGTGGAAGAGGGTGAGGAGATGAGTTTGACTCTGCAGCGCCGCCTCCTGCAGCCGCGCGCCAACACAGCTGTTTGAAAAATAAAAGAATCGTGTGTGTCCCGGTCACCTGGCCACCACGTTTAAGAGTGAGAGCTTGGCATCACAAATCATCTGTACATTTATAG
>NC_079376.1:282500-327500 GCF_021018895.1 Seriola aureovittata | reverse complement strand
TCTGGAGAGAAACTGAGACCTTTGTAAACGATGACGTCACACCTACGCTCTCTCCTGATTGGCTGTCATTAGCCTGGACTACCAGTGGTGAATACAACATGATGTTCACAACAGCTGCTACAACTGTCTCTGCTGTTCCTCCTTCAGAGGAGACAATCTACTTCCTGTTTACACCGGCTCGCACATGCTCAGTGTAGGTGATGGTCATGTAAATAAACAAAAAAAAGAATTTAAGCAACGCTCCAGAGAATTCCTCAGATACATCATGACACTGAATCTGCGTCGGTGCAGAACAGGCAGAGGACAGACAGGAGGTGTAACTAGCTCCGAGGCAGAAGGAGAACACAGCAGCAGTTCACAGCTGGTCTGGGTAACATGGGCTACTACATTTTAAAGTACAAGCTGCAGGTGAGGTTTAGGATGAGACGTGATCCACAGCCGTCTGTTTAAACTCTGGGCTGCTAGACCGTCAGCTGTGCAGATGTGCAGAGTATAAACTGTCTCTGAAGCCGAGCCCTACATCCACGTTAAGCCCGAGTGAGGAGCAGAGTCTCAAATCTGGGTCCGATAACCCACGCTGATCTGTCCAGATACGAGTCCGACAGAGTTTTGCAGGGTCAGTGCTTCAGTCTGAACGGATATCAAAGAGCTCACAGCTGAGCTTTGTGTCTGAGCAGGAGAACAGAGCTCCTCTCTGATCACAGCTAACAGAGGTTATCATCAATCCGTCTGGGGGCACAGAGGCTGAGTGTTACTCTGACGAACACAAACACGTCCATGTTTCATGTTCCTGCTGTTTTTACCGTCCGGAGAAGAGGGAAGCTCCAGCTCCGTCTCACTGCATCTGTGTTTGTTACAGAGAGGAACCTAATCCACCCTGAAAGAAACAGGAGGGTAGTCTCCTCCATCCGGAGTTCGAAATCTTTACTAAAGTACTGTGTAGCGATGGCTTATAAATGTTACCAGAGACAGAGGACGAGAAAGGAATATTTATCACTTCCTGTTTTGACACACTGTAATGTCCAAATGATGACAGGAGGGAGGAGAAGAAAGAAAGAGGACAGAGCCCTGAGGTAACACGACAGCTGTCACACTGAATCTGAAAGACAGCCAACACACACACACACACACACACACACACACACACACACACACACACACACACACACACACACACACACACACACACACACACACACAACCAGAAATACTCTCAAGGAAGTGAAGAGATAGGAGGGGAGGCCGTGGGGAGAGAGATAAAAATGCACAAGCGAATAAAAAGAGGACAGAAAACCAGGGGGGAGGAGACAAGGAAACAAAATGAGGACAGAAAGAAGGAAATTAAAAAGAAAGATGCAGAAACGTGACAAGATATCAAAAAGAAGAACAGAGGAGGAAGGAGAAGAAGAAAAAAAGAGGAGGAGCTGTTGTTTAATAAAGACTAATAAAAACTGTTAATGAAGCAGAGCCACAGTGAGCCAGAGGAATATAATAATAATAAATATATATATACACAGTGTGTATGTATTCATTATATTCATATAGACACTGAGTTTACATGGTGGAAGCAGCCCTGTTATTGACAGGAGAGCTAATTGGCTCTAATGGTGAATCTTTCCCACACAGACATAATACAGTGAGAAGAACAACAAAGTGAAAACAGGAATATACGACCTAACAAAGACCCTCTGAGGGGGTTGACCCCCCAGGGAAGAGCTCGGTTTACTGAAGATGTGAAAGAACAGCAGGTTCACACAGAGCTGGAGGGTCTGAGTCAGTCTTATTAGACCTTTATCAAAAGGTCACTACAGCCACAGATACGACTTTTATTCATCTCCATCTCCGTTTTTTCTTTTCTTTTATATTATAGAAAACATTGCAAATGGAGGTAAATATTGCAGTAATCAATATCATCAGATCAAGCCTAATCATGTTTTTGGTGGGAAAGACCTTTTAGGAAACATTTTATGGGGTAAAATTCTTCATCATTTGAAAATATATAGATTGTTTTTATCTGCATGTAAATAGACAGGGAGTTTTCTTTAGCCTTTTGACTTCCAGTTTATGGACAGAGATGAAGGCAAATGTCTGCTTTACTTGTTACATGCACAATACCACAATTACTGTTTATTTGTTTATTTATTTTTTATTACTAAGTTCATTTTTACATTTGAAGAAAGGCTCATTTTAATCCCTGATTGCTGCAGGGAGGATTTGGGTATTAACTGTTTTTACAGCCAGTGTGTAAGTAAAAAAATGAAATGAAACTCTGGACGAACACAATAAAATAAAGAAAATGATGAGCAAACAAACACATCGATATGCACATGAGGAAAGGAGCAGTATTGATTCACTTAAAGGCTGAAGCTTCATTGTAAAAGTTCCTGCTCCAGGATTCTATTCATTTCTATTCTGACTGTAGTGAACACTTTTTGCTTATTTCCATTTAATGTCAATATGTTTTGCTGGAGTTCCCATCATGCTTTGGGTGATCTTGACGCTCAGCATAAAGTTGCCATGGAGTCGGTGGGTCAGCTGTGGGCTTCACCTACAGCCCATATTTTATTATTAATAAGAAACTGACAGGTGGTTTAAACAGACATCAGAGGAACCATCAGTGAAACAACGTGTTGCTCCAGTTTATTTGGTTTATGACACTTTGAAAAGTTAATGTGATCATTTATATAAATATCTTCATTGAGCGCTGGGGGGTAAAACATTTTAAGGGCGTTTATTTCCTTAAGTAACCTGATGCGTTTGCATTAATCACAGACTTTAACATGGTTCCTCTTTATTTTCAGGCTGTTTAAGAGTCAACAGAAACAGACAGAGACACAAACTGATCAACAACAACAATGAAGAAGGATGCGATCATAAATAGAAGTGAGTAAATAGCACAGCGCCTGGTCTCAGTCCGGTCTCTGTATTTCATGGGCTGGCTGTAAAAGCACTGACAGTGCTGACCGTGTGCTGGTGATTTCTGCCTGCGGTGACTGTGTTTATTCTAACAGCCGGTTTGGCAGCCGACCAGCCTCCATGTGCAGGTTCGACTCTGCTCGGCGGGGCATGTGTTTCTCTTTAAACGCTTCTGCTGCGTGGTCAGATTTGGAATGGGTCGGCTCAGTCAGAGTTTTCTCTGCGGGTTGGATTTATTGCACACATCACACAAATGCTGCTCCTGACTTCTTAAAACAGCACGATTTAAGTTCATGGGAAAATAATTTAGAATCACGATCTGTGAAAATAATGAGAAGGTGCTTTGAACTCCAGTTCCACATGTGCTCTTTCTTCAGGTTTGCAGGTAGCTGAATGTGTATTTATGAGGCTCTGCTGCAGTGAGTGTCTGAGTCTTTTACCTTGATCAAACTGTTTCTGGATGTTGTCCTGGTCCGTCTTGTTCCCACTGACGCGATACAGACCTTCTGTCGTCAGACCTGCAAACGCAAACAACACACAGCTTTAATAGCAGCTCTGACGGACTTCACTCAGCTGGAATTAACGCAGTGTTACACAAAAAGTGCATTAAAGTACTGAACGAAAACAGATGGGCCAACAGGAGCAGTGTAATGTGGTTTCTGTGACCACATACTGAGATTGTCTTTGGATTAATGCTGAAGGCTGCAGAACAACTTTCATGCCAAACATTCCATTAAAAAGGAAAAAAGAAGGATTTTTTCCTTCTCTCTCATTCTCTTTTTTTTCCCCATCAAATTCTTGATCATGTCTGGTTTCCTGTGCATCTGCAACCTGTGAGAGGATGGTTAAAAGATGTTTGTTTTATTTTGAAAATCAGAGGGGAAAAGTTGAGGAGCAGCAGAGGCAGCAGTGATGAATACATGAATATAAGAACAAAAATACTAAAAATCTTCGAGAGCCATTAAACAAATTCAGTAGTCGGTTTTAAAGGTTTTAAAAGTTTTAAAGCCCCTCCAGTGTGAAGGTGTGTGTCCATGTGTAGTGTGATTATAGATCAGCTCTAGCTTCTATATTAATACTGTGAAAGTATCAAAGCCTCAGTCCACAGAGAAATGCACACAGCCTGTATTCAGAAACTGAGCCTTAAAACCAGCCGTCAGGACTTCTGGAACTTTGTGATGTCACAACAAAGCAGTCACCAAGCCCCGCCCACCTGGACCCACCATCCAAACCTTGCAGGATTTGGTTTCTCTGAGTGTTTTTACCTGAAATCTGCTATATTTTTATTGGATCACTCAGAAAACAGTCAGCCAATCAGAAGAGAGGCTCAGAGCCTCCTCTGTTCTGATTGGCTCACCGACCTGTTGTTACTAGAGCTGCAGAGAGAAGCCTGAGAGAGGAGATGTAAAACTACAAAAACATTGTCTTATGGATCCACAGCTTTGACTTTTTTTAAACACAAGAACAAAAACAAAGGTGCTGTTGCCGGGCAGCAACACATCAACATCACCGTCACTGAAAGGTAAAGAGCAAATGTTTATATAGCTCTGAATAAGATGCTTATAATTATCCACCAATGGTAAAGAACACAGCAGAGAAAAAGGAAAGAGACCCAGTCGTTCACTGAAGGAGGCGAACCAGCCGCCACATATAACATGTTGTCCATCCTTCAATATGTACATCCTTTCACAATCTTAGTTAAGACAGTCTTAGTTAAATTTTGCGGTATTCATCAACCTCACTGCAGTGTCATTATTCTTCTTCTGATTATTATATTTAATATTTGATTCTATTCTTTCTAAAGGATGTGAATCAGCTCGTTGTTGAAAGGTAGATGGATGTTTGTAACTATTTAAGACTCATTTCTTTGTGCTCGATCAACTCATATTGTGTATATGGATGTGTCTGTATGACTACCTTCTTATTTATTGCCTGGACTCTGGAGGTTGCTAATAAATTTAGTAAATGCTGCATTCTGACA
This sequence comes from Seriola aureovittata, assembly GCF_021018895.1. NCBI lineage: Eukaryota > Metazoa > Chordata > Actinopteri > Carangiformes > Carangidae > Seriola > Seriola aureovittata. Next base: position 322,603 of record NC_079376.1, on the reverse strand, counting down.
CATGTAGGCGTAATAATCGCTCTAAAGCTCAGCCCACACCTTAACGCTCATTACTATAATCTGTTTGTCACATTTACTCATTATTTTGTGTCTGTTTAAGCTCAGGTGCATTCATGTTTTCTCTTTTTTTTTTTTTAGATGAAAATACATTCAAATATAATTATTTTTTTGGCAGGTCTGCCAAATAAAACAACATGAGATCTGGTCCAGAACAGAGCGGCGGTTTGCCTCCACAACATCACAGTTTCTGCAGCAATGTGTATCTGTTTATTGATAATTCAACTATCAATAAAGCTGTAAAGAATCTGTTTTTATATTTGTTTCTTGTGTTCAAATGGAAAGTCAGAAAAATGAAGAAAAGCATCAAGATTTATTCAGAAGATCTGATGTGAGTTTGGCCAACAGCTGTTTACAGCAGCAACAACAACAACAGATAAACAGCAAATCAACAATCCACTGGTCTGAGAGCAGCTGACAGACAACACACACACACACACACACACACAACACACACACACACACACACACACACACACACACACACACACACACACACACACACACACACACACACACACACACACACACACACACACACACACACACACACACACACACACACACACACACACACACACACACACTATCCATACAGGCTGTAGTTCCGCCCGGTCTACAAGGTCATCCACACTGCAGTATACATGCCTCTGTGTGTGTGTGTGTGTGTGTGTGTGTGTGTGTGTGTGTGTGTGTGTGTGTGCGTGTCCCTGCAGAGGCACTTAAGCAGAGACAGAATTATGTAAATTCAGCTTTAATGGATTCAAGTAAATCGTGTCAAGTGTGAGCAAATGTGGGAGAGTGTGTGTTTGTGTGCGTGTCCATTGGTATATGTGTTTATCTGTGCCTGTATGTGTGCTTGATGTGTGTGTGTGTGTGTGTGTGTGTGTGTGTGGGGTTGTTGACTCAGGTCTATGACAGAACACTCCAGCCTAACTGTTAAATTAACAGAAAATCTGAGGAAAGCAGCGTTTTCACTAACGACTTCAGTTTAATCAGCAACCCACCCAGTGTGTGTGTGTGTGTGTGTGTGTGTGTGTGTGTGTGTGTGTGTGTGTGTGTGTATGTCAGTAGACTAAATGAGCTCAGAACACAGAGCATGTGCTTCAAAGCTTTAAACCTGTTCTGTTGCTGTACATTAATGTTTAGATTACTGTATCTGTGAGGACTGACGTGTTTCTCTGAACTTTGACCTTCAGCCTGACGACGCGCTGATATTGGATCAATCAAATGACAAAGCAACGCCTTGTTCAAATGTCCAAACTCCAGTGAAGCCTCTGAGTCAGTCTTCTAAGTTGATCCGCCTCCTCCCTCTGAGCTCACCTGAACTCGGCGCTGACTTTGATGTCTAACACCAAACTGAACGATGACACGTCGACCACAAAACCTTACCAAGTCCGACCCACGGCTACATGTCTTCTTCTCTCTCTCCCTGATTTCCTGTCTCTCTCTCACTGTACTGTCAGAATAAAGGCAAAAGTGCCCAAAAAATAACATAAGAAAAGAAGCTAAGAATCAAACCCGAAGCTCCTTCATGCACTGACTAATAGAGGTTTGAATGGTTCAGTGTGAACCTGTGTCTGTCAGACACTGTCACTGAACGCAGCTGTCGTCTGTCACACTGAACGCTGCTTCAGTTGAAACAGAGTCGACTTGTGTGAGTCAGACAATCACCTCCAGTCTAACCCAGTGAACTGTAGTGAGCAAGAGAGGAGCAACTCTGAGTTCATTATTGTCAGTTATTATAAAGTTTGGTTCTTGAACTTCCTGGAGAACTTCAATATCACAGTAAACGGCCGACTGTGAGTGGGCGTGGTCACACATGTACATCTCTACCTGTTCTAACACAGCTACAGACTGACCCCACGCTGACCTGCTTCAATGGGAAACACTTCACATTAAGGAAGTCATGTTCCTCTTATCTTCAAAGCAGAATCCGGTCTATAAAATCAGCTGATAACAAACAGTAAATAAACCATTCATGTTCTCAGTGTGTACAATCATGTTCCACCATTTACTGAAGCCTGTTTCCTGTTGTGTTTATATTGACCTCTAGATTCACCTCTGACCTCAAAATGACCTCCCACGACATGTTACCACCATGTGTATACACCTCTGTGTCCTTGTGAGGACATCTGACTCTCAACAGGATGTAACAGACACACACACACACACACACACACACGCACACACGCACACGCACACACACGCACGCACACACACACACGCACACACACACACCGGGCCTGAGGGGAAGGACGTTAACAGTGGAGCTCATGTTTGCATGTTGGGATCTGATAAGACTCGTCCTGCTGTGATATGATCTAATATCCTGACACACACACACACACACACACACACACACACACACACACACACACACACACACACACACACACACACACACACACACACACACACACACACACACACACACACACACACACACACACACACACAGCTCCACACATCACTCTCCACCTCTATCTTTCCATCTGTATCTTCTTTCAAAGCTGCTTTACTGTCTCTCCCTCTACCTGTCTCCCTTGCTCTCTGTCTCTCTGCTCATTGGCCAGTTGCCACAGTTATTCTATCGCCGTGACAACCATCTGCTGTGGGAGGGGATAGGAAGCCAGTTCAGTAAGTGAAAGTCAATCATGGGCTATTTTTAAATCTCAATTTACCAGTTAGACACACAAGCAAGAAGATGTTTCTCTCTCTGAACCCTCATTGACATTCTACATTCACCAGCCCTTAACGCTGACACTGATGCTAACGCTAACACTGACACTAACATCAACATTTACGCTAATGCTAACGCTAACACTGACATTAACACTAACACCGACACTAACATTAACACTAAGACTGATGCTAACGCTAACAATAACACTTACACTAACACCGACACTAACATTAACACTGACACTGACGCTAACAATAACGCTGACACCAACACTAACACTGACGCTAACACTAACACTGATGCTAACACTGACACAAATGCTAGCACTAGCACTGACACTAAAGCTAACACTGACAAACTAGCACTGACGCTGATGCTTACACTAACTCTAACATTTACACTAATGCTATCACTAACACTAACATTAACGCTAACCCTATCGCTAACAGTGACACTAACACTAATGCTAACAATCAAAATTAAAGCCTTAACAGTCCTTTTAAATATGGAGGACCAGTCCAAATGTCCTTACAATGGAGACACATCCTCACCTCGATGGTTTAAAAGTGGAAATCATCCCAGTGTCTCAGCTGATAAGAGAAGTGTTTGTATCAAAGATGTGTATCTGTGCCACATATACAGTCCCTATATAAACACTTTATGAAGTTTATACTGTGGCTGATAATTACACACCAGGGGGACCAAAGTGAATCTCAACAAACATCGTGACTGGCTAATATTATTAATAATTATATATTTCTGAAGTTTCTATTACTGAGCATCTTAATCAATGACATTTTCTGTCTGTATTGAATTAAGATTGAAGACTTGTTCCTAAATAAATAAGAAATGAATGAATCCAACATTGTTCAGCTCATACTGAGGCTGATTGTTGTTACTGCCCCGAGGAGTCGGTCCAAACACACTCTGAATAAACTTTCATAATCCCTACTGTTGTTCACAGACTCATTCAAATACAAGTGAAAACCGAAAGCACCAAACATCTGTGTTACTGTGTCGATGACTCTTGTCCTAAGCAGTTGTCTGAGCGAGGCGTTTACTTGTCCTGACAAACAGAGCACAAATGTTGGATGTTAAACACGTTACTCCTATTAAGATAACGACTTTAAGGTGCTGACATGACGGGCTCCACAGCTCCGAGATAATCAGATTACAGATACAGAAGCTGAACATGAGAGCAGTTTGTCAACGGGCTGTTTTCAGACCCACAGACCAACGACTTCCACATCCACAACATCTTTACATTACAACTGTTTTAATTCACTATCACACCTTGGATTTTGTCCTCTGTTCCTCTTGTGTAAGTCTTCACTCTGTAGTCACATGATGTTGACTCTCTGATGACCACAGTGTGTTCTGACCAAAATGCATTTGCACCATTTAGCGTCAAAAGTACAGAAAGTTAACATTAAAGTCTTTAATGTTTTTATTCTTTGATCAAATATTTCCTGATATCAATTTTGTTTAGTTTGTTAATCCCAGACTATATTACATTTATTTAAAGGGATAAACACACACCATCCTGCTGCCTCAAATTAAATGTGGATGAATCCACCGCTAAAAAATAGTCCCTAACAAATGCACTATTTCCTCCTGTTTGTTTAGTGTAAAAACTCGCGTGAGCAGCAGTTGTAGGGAGTAACTGAGCCTTTTCGTACCATCAGTAGTATTTGACCTGCACACCGTCACTGTCATTACATCCTGTCTGAAATGATCTGAAGAGACAGACTCAGAACTCACAGATGGAACAACTGTGGTTACTGAAGTTCGGTGAACTGTCTCTTTAAATATTCTAAATATAACTTTGTGATCTGTGGATTTAAATAAACCAAAGATCTTTGTTAGTAGTGACTGTGTTCATCCTGAACTAAACACACACACTGATCAGTGCTGCTTCAACCCGACTATAACACAATCTGCTGCTTCACATCAGCAGGTCCCAGCCCACATGTTCCAGTTTCTCATAGCAGGACGGCGAGGCCGCACCCCGCTCATTATACATGGATATGACAATGCTAACATGAGCTGACTCCTGTAAGGAAGATGAATGTGCAGGTGAAAGCGCTCGTTTTCCCAGAGGAGCTCGAATGCAGCGTTTCCCACAATCCTCAGGCTGAGAAACGAGCTGAGCCTCCTGGTCTGGAAGACATTCTGCTGCCGATGTGTGTGTGTGTGTGTGTGTGTGTGTGTGTGTGTGAGTGTGTGTGTGTGTGCGTGTGTGTGCATGTGTCAGGGAAAGACCACAGCTCTATGTGTATGGAACTAATGACCTAAGGTGAGCTATTTTCTTTCTTTTTTCCTCCTCTCACACACACACACACACACACACAATTGATTTATATTGACTCATGGGTGTGTGTAGGGCCGGTCATTAAATTAACACACTGACGGAGAAACTGATGACTCCACCAGACCACAACCTGTGTGTGTGTGTGTGTGTGTGTGTGTGTAAGTATGATTTAATATCTGGGCATCTTGGGTAATGAGATCCATACACACAGTCCCTGCAGACAGCAGCCCACAGCTGCAGATAAATCACTGTTTCATCAGATGTCCAGTTTCTCTTTGTGTCTTCACTAAATGAAACCAATATTTGTTCCTAAATATCTCGATCAAGTCGAGCTGCACATGAGAATCAGCTGCTCAGACACAGACGCTTCGAGACAATCATCATGAAATGTGAGGACGGAGGATCGGGGGACCCCCCCTCCATGTGTCCTCTGTGGGTCCGTGGAGTCGTGGCTCTGAGACTGCAAGATTACAGCTCTGTCACAAACTGTGTTAGTGGGGTTGAACAGACACGCCGCCCCCGCCCCCCACGCTCTGCTCCACTGGTTCTGTTTAGAACGGCGGCCATTTTGTTTTCAGTTTGTCCGTCCGTCTCGTTCTCTTGGACACGATATCTCAGAAACGCCTTGAAGTAACAAACATTCATTAGGTCTCAAGGATGAATGATTACATTTTGGGGGTCAAAGGTCAAGGTCACTGTGACCTCACTTCTTAGCCATTACTCAAGACGTCACACAGAAATGGTTAATATTTCATATTCTCTCTGACTCTGGATAAACAAGTGTGTTACCTGGAATTAGTCTGAGTGGCGGAGGGATACGACCACGAGGAGGTGACTAAGTCTTTTGTGTTTTTTGGTGTTAGGCATAATAGGTTATAGGTGACATGTATGCAGTTTAGATTTATTTTGTTCTAAGTTGGATGTATGTATGTGGGTGATGGAGATGTGTGGGTGAAGGGAGGGTGGAGGTATGTGGGAGAGTGTGTGTGAGTGCAGATGAAGGTATATTCTGTCATGAGTTGGTGTAGGTATATGGGTGCAGGGTTGTTGCTCTGTGGCAGCAGGGGTCAGTGACGGCATGGAAAGGTGAAGAGCAGAGAGCTGTGTTTCAATAAATATAAAAGAAGACATGGGTTCACCAGACAGGAAGGGTCTAGAGAAGTAAAGCCATCAGGTTGCATTGTGGGTATTGTGGGATCTTGAAGCTTGACCCACACTAGGCACTAAAAGTCTAAAAGAAAAATGTGACGTCACGTCCAACATTTTCAATAATCACCACGGTAACACACACACACACATTTCTAATGTAACGGAGACAGATGGGCCAGTATTATAAATAGAGCTGTCAGGCTGCAGCTACTGCTCTATTTACTCACACACACACACACACACACACAGCTTTTATTTTAGGTTAGCTAAGTGACGACACGGGGGAGAAGAGGATGGAAAGAGGAGATAATGATGAGGTGGAGAGGAGGGCGTGATGAAAGAAGGAGAGCCGGGGGCTGGAGAAAAGGGTGGAGGGAGAGGGATATGGGATGAGGATTAGGGGGGGGCAGAGAGAGAGATGAGGGGAGGATGGAAGAGGAGGAGGAAAGGAGAGGATGGAGAACGGGAAAGAAGGATGAAGGGAGAAAGAGGAGAGAGGGAGAAGGGGAGGATGAGGGGGAAATAAAGAGAAGGAAAAAGAAGAGCAGAAGAATGAAAGATGAAAAGGGAGAGAGAGAGTCAGCACCTTACATCCTCCAGCATGGCCGCCTGAACGCCCTCCTTCATCAAACACACACGCCCACTGCTGTGTGTGTGTGTGTGTGTGTGTGTGTGTGTGTGTGTGTGTGTGTGTGTGTGTGTGTGTGTGAGAGTGTGTGCGTGCGTGACAGCAGGACATCAGTGAACACTGTTGTCAGCTGTTAAAAGACGAGTTCACCGTCGTTTTTAGACTCTTTAGTTCTTTTTAAAGGAAATTCTACAAGTTTTTAGAATCAGTGCTTTTTCCACTCAGACTCATTTAGACAGACAGACAGACAGACACACACCTTTTGTAATCAAATAAACTTTCACCAAAGTTGGGTTAAACGCTGGGAATGTTAGACTCTAGAGAAACAATGCTGGAAAAAGCTTGTCTGTGATTGGCTGATATACGTCCATTAGAATCTCATACTGGGACACAAACAGTCGTCTACATTCCCCTGAACAGGACTGATAACAACCTTAGTGGAGATCTGTCGTGCAGCTTCTCCACCTCTCGACACCCACACTATCAAAAATAAAGTGTTGTTACGGGACGGTCCCTCAGCTGTTTTCATAGGAACCATTACTCCTGCAGAAAGTGGCAGTCACAGGAACAGTGTGTTCTGACACCAGGACACACTCTGTGAGAGACGTCTGGACTCATTTATATTGTAAAAGCAGATATGTCATGAAACAGACACCATGAGAGCAAAGTCAGAAATATCTGTACTGTGTCACTTCAGTATAAAGTTGATTTTCATTATCAATGAATCCACCCTTTATTTTCTGGATTAATCAGATAATTGTGAGAAAAGGTGGATGTAGGATTTAAGATGTCGCAGAGTCTCAGAGTCTGAGCTGAGGTCTTCATGTCTTCCTTTGTCCCACCAACAGTCCACAGATGAAGCAGGTGTCCTGAACACACAGTGATGTGTCTCTACTTCCTGTGTTATATCTTTTCACCACTCACACTGAGGGTCATTAACATGTGTCCACTTCCTGTGTTGCTGCTTCATGTTCAGTCTGTTTTCATCACGCTCACATGTTCGCTGGCGGCAGCGTGACAGAAAACATGAGAGAGAGAGGAAAAAAAAGATGGAGAAGGGCAACATAAGGGCTTTTCAAGGCAAACTAATGGAAGAGTGGACTGCTCACATACAGCCAAAGGACACACACACACACACACACACACACACACACACACCACACACACACACACACACACACACACACACACCACACACACACACACACACACACACACACACACACACACACACACACACACACACACACACACACAAGCCCCATTACAGCAGATGACTGCCTCGGAGCCAGGTGGCATCGCACTCGCCTCTCTCTCACCCTGTTTCTTCTTTCTCTTTGCACAACCTGCCCCAAGACACACACACACACACACACACACACACACACACACACACACACACACACACACACACACACGCGCACACACACGCGCACACACACACACAAAATCCAGAGTGCTGTAGCCCCCGGCCCGGCTCAAACTGGCCTCGTCTGTCCTTCGCCTTCATGTTAGTTGCAATTGGACAGGGCCCTAATACTCTGACACACACACACACACACACACACACACACACACACACACACACACACACACACACACACACACACACACTGGGGGGCATATCCAATTGCTTTAATCTAATACTTGCCTTGGCCCCTCTCACTTTAAGCGATATGAAGAAAGGAGGACAGAGAGACGAATCCCACAATTCACCAAGTGAATATGAAAACGCTGCACATCCACTCCACATCTCTTCTTCATCAAGATCTACATCCACACTTATGCTGACACGTCTTTCACTCACTAAATAAAATAATGCCAACAGTCTGGTTACACTGTCGAGTTTCAGCGAAAAACGCCCAGAAACAATTTCCCAAAGCTGAAGGTCAAACTTCTTCAAACGTCTCGCTTCGGCCCAACAACAGTAGAAACCCAAAGACGGTGAATTAACTGTGATCACCAAGAAAGACCAGAAATCCACACTGAGAGTTCAGCCAGAAGATTTCAAACATTATTGTTGCGAATCAATGAATTAAATAATTACTTCGACTGTAAATAAAGCTAAATGTAACATTCAGCTTTATTCAATTACATATTTTTCTGTTTCTCTTGACTGACGAGACAAATATAAAACAACACACGGTCTGTAACTTCCTCCTCTAGGGGTCGCAAGCAAAACGATAACAAAAAAACGGTGTTGGGTGACGTGAAATAGTGTGGGACACGGGAGTTGCTGCCCTCACTGCCGTCAGTTCCTCCCTGTTTGGATTCCTTGGACGCAAGACCGGACGTCGGCAGCAGCTGGGAGCTGAGGTTTGTGCTAACCTTTGTTCTGACTGTTTCTCTGATAACTTTTGAACCACACGTTCAGCAGGTTTTTACCAGCAGCTGAATGATCCACAGAAGAGTCCTCCTCTCCACAACAAACACACCAGGGGATTAAAACAGCAGAAACAACGAATAAAGCAGTTTGACTTTAGACATCTGAGATTGAGCGACGCTCTTCCCAGACACAGGACAGGACGTCTCCAGCAGCTGCAGCTGAGCAGCTTGTTCCTCTGATAACTTCAGATCCAGACGTGCTTCAAATAACGAGCTGAAAACACCGAGGTGGAAAAAGTGTCTGTGGCTGAAAACTAGAGAAAAGTTGATGTTTAACTCCTGGCAGACAAAAACAACATGTACATCAAGGATATATAGAGGAGATGGTGTCAATGATGAGATGATCAACAGGCGACCAATGAAACGTCACCCTGATTGAAATCACAGATTTCTCTGGTTTGAGAATTAATGGACAACATGCAGACTTTGGTACTGACTGTATTACAAACCTGTTGTCAGAGAGAGAGAAGGTCAGCAAAGATGTTGCTGAAGCCAGAAACAGGAAATCACATCAATTAATTTAACTACAACAGCATCATATTCTCTCTCTCTCTCTCTCTCTCTCTCTCTCTCTCTCTCTCTCTCTCTCTCTCTCTCTCTCTCTCTCTCTCTCTCTCTCTCTCTCTCTCTCTCTCTCTCTCTCTCTCTCTCTTCTCTCTCTCTCTCTCTCTCTCTCTCTCTCTCTGGACGAGCAGCACAGAGAGAGCAAACAAATGAGAAGAAATACAGAGGGCGAGCGAGGGAGGCAGAAAGAGCAGGCTTTGCCCAGAGGGAGGGGCCGCCTGGATGAAAGAGGTTAGAGTCCCAGCTTCACCTATTCACCAGGAAAAAAGAGACGGGGGGGGGGGGGTCTAATGGAGGAGTGGCTGCTCAAATATTCAGCCACAGGCGCACACACACACATTTTCCTATCTCTTGGTGTCTCAGAGTTGGTGACCAGGAAATCCACAGGGAAGAGATTAAGACTAGAGGCTACAGAGCAGGATGTGCTGTTCTGTGTGTGTGTGTGTGTGTGTGTGTGTGTGTGTGTGTGTGTGTGTGTGTGTGTGTGTGTGTGAGTGTGTGAGTGTGTGTGAGTGTGTGAGTGTGAGAGATGAAAAGAAACATGAATTAAAAACAGTGTATGCTCCTACATTTTGAGGGGAAAACTGAATCAAGCTGATGCACTTAAAAGCTTAAATTAGTTTAAGATGTAAGGGACAGACAGTCACACACGCAGCGCCATCAGGAGGCGTCCGATTGGTCCAGATTCATCCTGCAGCAGGACGACCAGTCCAAAAGAACCAGGAGTCCTCTGACCACACAGACCTGGTCTCAGCTTCATGGACCTGAGGCAGGTTCTCCAAGATGAAGGAACCAGCTTTGGGTGGGTGGGTGGGTGGGGTGGGGGGGGGGGGGGGGTCACAGCCAGTCCTGGTCTGGTTCAGGTTTTAAGGTTAACTGATAAATTGATCATGTTATCAATAATGCCAAATATGTGACGGTTCTAGCAACTCAAATGTAGAATGTGCCAATTTCTTTTTGGGTCTTACAGGATAGTAAAAGGTATATTTTATATATTTTATTATATTATTTCCAGGTTGTGGACTGGTTGGTTTAATGATGTCATCCTGGTGCCGTCTCTGTTTATTGATGTTTCACTGAACAAATGATCAATCAAATAAAATGATAATGCAACCCTACACAGTGCGTGCGTAAGTGCCAACATCTTCTCTAACCGCCGGCAACAACCCAGATTCAGCTTCACCTCAGTGCGACCATGCTTACCACAAATACACAAATCCTGTCTCTCACTCACTCACACACACACACACACACACACACACACACACACACACACACACACACACACACACACACACACACACACACACACACACACACACACACACACACACACACACACACACACACACACACACACACACACACACACACACAGCTGGTGGTTTATTACAGGTGGTTAAAACTGGGCCGACCATCAGCCACTGAGCTTCCAGTTCCTCGCTGTAACTGGGAAACATCGATCACCGCTCAGTGACTGGGAACCAGCTGAGGCCGTGACTTCCAGTAAAACACTGGAATAAGCTTCACTTAATAAAACACTACTGTAAAAAAAAGGTCAAAGGTTAGAGGCCGGCTCGTCAGAAGAGTTCATCAGTTCATCACTGCAGACTGTTGTTGAAATATCACAAACCGCAGGTCAAAAAGGTTGAGACTTTGTTCTCAGCGACGAAAGAACAGAAAACTTATGTTAGAAAGTTGAAAAAAAAAAGACAAAAACAACTTGAAGCTAAAAAATAGCTTGACTTAATGAATGACATACATGACTGATTCACACAGGATTAGCACCGCTGTCAATTTAACAATAATCACAGACCACTGGTCACAGCAGGTGGTGTTAGGTGTGTGTGTGAATATGCAGAATTCACCTCAACAAAGAGGAAAACACTCCCACATATACAGAAGCTAAATGAGACCTCTGTTAATTAACTGATATTCTCTCATAAAACACATTAAACAAAGTTCTCCAAGATGTGAAACAACACTTCACCGTGTTAATGCTGAAGGTAGGTTACCACACGTCCTCTGAGCAGCTACGTCTTCACAACAGACTCGACGCCACAGTGACGAGGCGGGCTGCCAGGACCAGGGCTAGCTGGTTAGCATGCTAACTTCAGTAGAAGAAAGAGTTAACATTGGTGTTTGTTTCCACCTCTGGAGAAAGATGTTGGTGCTGAACTCACAACGTTTCTTCTAGACTGGTGAGTAAACAGCTGTTGATGCTAACATTAGCTATGTAGCGATAGCAATAACTTACAAATAGCACCTTTAAATATGACTGCACTTCCTGTAGCTGCTTCATAATTACAGCCTTGTAGTGTTTCCTTTAACACTGGGCAGCAGAATGTTTTTGTTCAGCACACAGCTCTCTGGCTGTTTATATATATATATATATATATATATATATATATATATATACACATATATACATGTGCTAATCCATCACAGCATTAGCATCAGCGCTCATCGTGTTGCTTTGTTTTGAATAAAAACAGATTTTACAGCACATTCCACCATGAAAGTAGACGACTCCAAATGTCCGTATCAGCCGCTCCTCGGTTTATTGACAGAAATTTATTTCATCTGTTTTCATTTGAGGAAACAGCTCCAAGGACGGCAAGAGATGTCAGCCAGTGAAAAGGTTTGAAAATCATCTGAATCATGTTCAGCCTTTGGTTTCTTCGTCTATTTACAGCTCATGTGGCTGTGCATCGTTTCTCTGGTGAAAGTGTCAGTAATGAGACTCATTTCCCTCCCAGACAGACAGTAGCATCAGGAGGCCACAGGTCAGACAGTGAGACCAGTCCCATCGGGCTGCTGGGAGCACTGGAGCGCTGCGAGCATCGAACAGGAAGCTCAGGCAGTGTGTTTCCATTGGACATGACGTCAGTCCGGCCGCCAGCAGGAAAACAGCTCTCTCACTCTCTCACTCACACACACACACACACACACACACACACACACACACACACACACACACACACACACACACACACACACACACACACACACACACACACACACACACACACACACACACAGTGTAGAGAACGGGAGGCACGCCAGCCACCAATCAATTCTCAACATGAACTCTCACTTTGTCTGATTTCTACTGTTTGTACTGCAGCAGAGCTGGAGGCAGATATGAAACACACACAAGTGGAGAGAATGATTGACAGCAAAGGGCAGGAGAACACAGTATTTTCTAATTATTTTGTAGCCTCTTACATCATTTTCAATTCTCTTTCCAATATCTCTGCCACTGAACGGCCACATTCTTCAAGTGCGTATTAAAAGATGTGCTATGAAGAAATCTATGAATTTTATTTTTATAAATATATATTTACGCTACACTCCAGCACAGAGTGAGGACTGGTGATCTGACTTCAAAGCAGGCTGGAAATAGCTAATAATCAGCTTTGTATGAAGCCTGGTTGACACAGCTGCTGAATAATTCTGCAGGAGAGCTCAACGTGGTTCAAAACCAGTCCGCTGGGGGTTTCCCCGCCCCCTCCAGGGGGAGACCAGCTGGGCACGGGCAGAAACCGGCCCCATTACGAGGGACTGAGAAAGATCTACATGTGCAGAGGAACTATGTCCCCGACAGGAGAGATCAGACACTCAGGCTGAGAGAAACGTCCGCTATGAGTAACGACAATGAACTAAACTAAAATGATCTCAATTTAAATACATGTAATGAAATAAATTCCCTAAAGACAATAACAAATGAGCTAATTTTCACATTGCAGCTAAAATAAAAACAAAGCGTGCTCATAAATCTCTACATTGAGCAACACAATCCATCTCAACCTTCTTGTGTTTTAGCAACATGTTGTTGGTGTTTGGTGTCAGTAAAGTATCCTTAAAGTAAATGAACACTTTTTAATTAAAGGAAAAGAAAGTGTTGGTAACAAACATTACATGAGCTTGTGTCTCTACCGTACAATAACATTTGCTCTGTACTGTTAGGATTGTTTAATTCAGCCCTATTATCAAGGGGAGTGATTAAGAAATAATTACACAACCAGTAAATTGGAGGAAATTAAAAACTAAAATGATAAATTGCTTAAACTGACACAAAATTGTAAAAATAAATAAATAAATAATGATAATAATTGTAAAGTTTAAAAACTGCAATTCTTCCACAAGCAAACTTTAAGACTTTTATTAGTCATATAGCAGATGAAAGTGAAGAACAGAAACTCCACATTATACTAAGTGCTGTGGAAGATAACAACCAATGGGACTTCCAAATGCATCAACATCAAGAAGCCATTTAATCATTGCTCTGCCCCCCCCCCCATCTTTCCCTCTTCTTCCTCCAGCCTTCGTGCCAAATACCATTTCATGTCTCTGGGGAACAGGAAACATTTAATAAAACTTCTCTAATCGAGTTCGGCGGCAGAGCGCCGTGTGGCCTCGCTCACGCGGTCGCGGCCGCCTGCTCGTCATCGAAAAAGACTCCACTTCTTCACCGAGACCCAGTTTGTCAAAAGGTTTTAGTCTTAGAGGCCGAAACCGATGTTTTGAGGGCTTTTATACAAACAAACCTGACAAATGTCGACCTGATTGTGCCTTTTACATTTTGGCTTCAGGCCCAGAGGTCGCCAAAAGATTCAGGGACTAAACTCCAGCAGAGACTCAGATAGTTCAATCTGGTATTTTATACACTGGAAGGTAAAACTAACGTGGTATTTAAGCAGGACACCAGATTCAAATTTATGCAGCTCGAAGTGGTGCAGACTGGAGCCTGGGGCCTGTGTTTTAGCCATTTCAAAATACCAAGATGTCAGCAGTTTGGGCGAACAAAGAGCGATTTTTGGAAGAAGAAAACAAGTGAACCGGTGCATCACTTCCACTGCTTTACATATCCCTTCACCTTTTTTATAGCATTTCACATCAAGACAAATAGTCAGATGAAAAAACGGCTCTGTTCTTATTTGCTTTTAAGATGTTAGCTTAGCTGTGCTGAAAAGGCCACATGGTTGGCGAATAAAATATGAAGATTTCACATCAGTAAACAGCGTCTGAGCATTCAGAGATAATTATGTGCTTCTGTGCTGTGTATTTATAAATTGTTTAAGATGACTATTCAAATCAGAGGCTCTTTATACTTTAAGACTTTATTGCTGAAATTAAGATAATCAGTGTTTCTGCCTTAATTTTACCCTCATCAGCCTCTTTAATAAGCATCATCAACATCAGGAGACAATCAAACTCTTATTTTAAAACTCAATGTTTCTTCTTCTTCTGTGTTTTATTTGAAGTGTTGATTCATAAGAAGATATAAAAACCATCTCAGTGTAGTTTTACATCTCCTCTCTCAGGCTTCTCTCTGCAGCTCTAGTAACAACAGGTCGGTGAGCCAATCAGAAGAGAGGAGGCTCTGAGCCTCTCTTCTGATTGGCTGACTGTTTTCTGAGTGATCCAATAAAAATAAATCAGATTTCAGGTAAAAACACTCAGAGAAACCAAATCCTGCAAGGTTTGGATGGTGGGTCCAGGTGGGCGGGGCTTGGTGACTGCTTTGTTGTGACATCACAAAGTTCCAGAAGTCCTGACGGCTGGTTTTAAGGCTCAGTTTCTGAATACGGGCTGTGTGCACTGAGCTCTAAAGCATTTAAAGCCGACTATTGAAATTGTTTTTGGCTCTTGAAGAAGGACTCCCCTGGTCTTCCTCTAGGACAGTTGGACAGTGTGACTTTTTTTCACAGGGACGTCTCCTGTAACCACGAAGCTGCTGCACCACCTGAGACTCTGCCGGAGGACAACTAACACGCCGCGTTTCCCTCACTACAGCGGCCATTTTTCAGAAGCCACTATTACTGTATGAATATCTGGGTGACTTCAGTTTTCATAGAGAAAGGCTGCTGAGTGCATGGGACAAAAGTTTAAAGATGTACCTCACATCACCTTCTCTCCACATTCATTCTCATTTCTCTTTTTAAAAAACCCTTTCAGCTCCTTCTGTAGCTTTTCCTGGCTTTCATTTCTTTTCCACATCACTTCCCTCTCTGAGTATTATCAGGTCTCTGCAGCTCTGACCCTTCACCTTCTTACTATTGGATGCTTGTAGAAATTGGAGTTTTTTTTCCTGCCGCTGAGCTCTCTGTATGTCGTTACGGATAACTGTAAGAGCTTAATGTTGAAAATACAGAGAAGAGATTTGCGCTCGCCCTTGTGCGAGTGGGTAAACCCGTGGCCGTCTGAAAGCCTGATCCCCTGACTGCTGCATTTTGGAGAAATGTAAGGTCAGGACCTATCAGTACGCTCTAAAGGCCACTCACACAAACTCTCCTTCTGATGCAATAATTCTGACTTAAGCTGACACACATTCAGGTGCATACAGTCACTGCTACCCTATGAAAATACAAGCATATATGATTATGCACGTGAGGCTCACACATGTTCATGAGGCCCATCCATAAAAAATGCCTGAAAGTAGGACTGGGTATCGAACTTTGATTCTTTCATGGAGCGACTGTGTTGGTTTGATACTATTTAATATACTAACTATTTAATATATTAAATTAGCAATTTTAACTTTCATCAGCGTCAGTGAGCCAATCAGCATGCAGCATGCTTAGACCGCAGCACCAGCCTTGCTGGTGATTGGCTGTTTATTTCCTGTTCGTGTGTAAAGAGACCGAGCTTCAAAATAAAACTTAAGTAAAATTAAAATTTGTGCAATAATGTTCTGTAATTTGTATTGAAAGAAGTATCGATAAGACTCTGCATCAAAGTCAAGGTATTGGTAACTATATCGAAATATAGAAATATAGTTAGCGAATGTTTTCTTAAAATAAAATTCAGCAGTGATGCAGCTGTATTGTAAAAGTATAAGTAAAAGTACTGTATTGGTTCAGTGGAGTAAAACCTGTACGTCTAAAAGAGGAGCAAACAAATGCCACAAAACCTCATTCCAATGAAGTTGGAGTTTCCAGTGTTTCCAGTTCCCCATCTGTCTGGGCTCAACAACGCCAGATCCATCACTTCAAACAGCTGCCTCTGCATAATGTTCCTTTTCTGAGCACATGTTTATACCTTGATAACAACAAAAGAAATTACTTTGTGCAGGTAATCCAGACTTTAACCTGTTCCCAGTTCTGGATCAGCCTCCGTCATGTGAAGATATTTTATGGCCCTAAGTATTTTGAGGAATTGCTGACTTACTTTCTGGTGCATACCTCAGTATCTGACCAGGAGTCCATGACTACAGTAAGAGGGATGGAAGCACACGTGGTTGGTTGGATAAAAAGATCCTGAAGGTGATTCTACTGTCATCTACAGTCCAGAGACACAGCTAGAAACACTGAGCTTCGTAAAGTTAGCATCACATCAGCTGCCAAATTCAAGGTTAATGTTTTTCTTCTTTTGTAATTAAATCCACAGCAGATTTTAGGCTCGGGCTGATATTCAATAATATCATGATATTTCCATCGACCCTCAGTTCACTGCTGTGCTCACTGCAAATAAAACCTTGAACTGCTGTTTAGTGGCAGCATTGCTTACACCTGAAACATAATAATAACACGTATATCTGAATATTGGGCCTGGACTGTATTGAGATAGTAGATTTTGGATATTGTCCAGTCCAACAGATTGAAACCGTCTCTTTCTAGGATGAGACAGAAGAACACAATATGGATGTGTGAGTGTCACTCAAGACAAAAGGTCCAGTGGAAACACCTGGGATTCTCTGGATCTGAAGCTCAGACACAGCTGAGGTATTCTGTCCAATACGGGCGTTGAGTTTTAATCTACAACACTGCTTTCAAGGCTTTTTTTGGTTGATTTGCCTTAAATCAACAAACCTGTAAGGGCCTGGAGACCCTTGGGAAGTGTCTTGGTTGTATTATTATTAGAACGTGGTGACTGGAGCACATTAAAACTGATAACAAGCAGATCTGTCCTACAGGAAACACAGAGGCAGAGAGCACAGAACAAACATCACCCTTATTTAATGAAGGCGTTTTATCTCAGAGTTTCTTTAACAGTTCTGTTCTTAACGCCAAACTCTTGACACAGGTGGAAACTTAATTAAGACGATTCCTGGAAAATGTCGTGTTGAGTTTTCACCATTAAAACCCCAGAAAAAGTTTGAGATGTGAGATGTGGAAGGAGTGGATGTACAAATGCCATGACACGGTCTTATCACTTACACAGAGCCACAAAATAAAAGGTCACACGCAGAATCACAGTTTCACATCTCCACACACGCCGTCACATTTACAGCCACGCTCCGTCTCACACACACTTTCATCTCGCAAATACTCATAAAGTCACAGTTTTTCCTCTCTCACACTTTCTGGTCTGAAACCACAGGCACCACAAATAGCTATCATCAGCTCTCTGCCTCTGCGCCTCTCAGCTGGCAGCTTATTACATGTGGTTAAACTCAACCAAGCGGCAGTCTGGCCTCCCAGAGATTACCGCTCCTCACCAACACCACAAACTCAAACGGTGACCGACTACGGTTCATTTTCTGTTGTCAAACAAAGAGCTGATTCATCTATTACACTCTTTCTGCTATGGTAAATTGATTGTCTTTGATTTTTTTGAGTTTCAAAACAAGCAACATTACATCGCGTCTGTCTCTGGGAAATAGTGAAGAGCGTTTTTCACCGTTTTCTGACGTGTTACAGACCAAACAAGGACGGACACATCATCTGCTGATTCTTTACACATGAAAACAATGGTCACTGCAGCCTTATTCTTTTCATTTGTAGTTTAGTCTATAAAGTGTCCAGCACTATGGGGTGTCGAGTGGCGCAGTGGGTTGGGCAGGCGCTTATATGTAGAGGCCTCGCTGCAGTCGGCGCCGGTTCGAATCCCGCATCGACGGCCCTTTACTGCGTGTCATTCCCTCTCTCTGCCTCCCCATCTCCTGTCTCTCTCTACTGTGTTGTCAATAAAGGCACAAAAAGCCCGAAAAAATATACTTTAAAAAAAAAAAATGTCCAGAACTGAAAAAACACATGACCATCAAATATCTTCCAGGTGGTCGTTCTGTCAAACCAGGAGCCCGAAACCAAAATGTCTTTCACTTAAAATCATTAAGACAAGAAAAAGCAGCACATCTTCACATCTGAAATAGAACCTGAGAAAAAGTTGAAAATCTTTGCTCAATAAACTTAAATGAATCATCAATTATCAAAATTAGTATCCGTTAACTCAATAATTTACTTTGGGAAATACAAAGTTATTACAAAACATTCTTTTTCAACCAAAAAGACACCGACCTTCTCAAACTGTCTACAAACAGAGACGGGCAAGAAAGCTGCCAAACAAAACTTCGATATAAATCAGGAAGTATCTAATTGAAGAATGTGTAAACAAGACGAGCAACATGTCTGGACCATTTGATGCCGACTTTCAAATCATTTTGTTTTCTACTTCAGAAAATACTGAGGTTGGAAACCCGACTCTGCGTCAGAGAGAGGTCTTCTCTTCTCTGCACCTCTCAGATCGAACCTGTCAATCAAACGGTTTGGGTGGTACTGTGGAATCATTTTCCTTGACTTTTCTGTAGGTGCCGCTCTCAAAGCCAGAAATAAAACAAACACCTCCCTGTGAGTTTTCCAGAGGAGGAAACACTGTTAAATTAACATTATGACTTTCACCCTCATAAATGTGACAAGCGCCTGGCGTCGAGTGGAGAAACAACAATAACACAATGTAATAGAGATGTTTTAATGATTCCCACTGGGAGAGTTGCTTTTGCTTCTCCCCTGCTCAGAGGTCAGCCGCAGCAGAGATTCAGTATCTTAATTTAGCAGACATTAGCAGGGTGGACCTCAGAGCCTCTGTAACACTGAGCTATCACTCCAACACACACAACTGTCCACAGGACGACCCCACCCTGAGCCGCAACATACAGTACGTTGTACAAACAGGTTCAACCCCCACCAAAGCAAACAGGCTGAGCGTGAAGACGATCGAAGTTTCTGCGTGCGTCACGACAAGGAAACGACCTGAAAGTCACAAAAACTCTTCACCTGTCTGGATATGAAACACCTCACACAAAGGCAGGCTTTAAAAACAGCACCGAGATGTTCTCCCTGCGTCTGCTGAGAAATGATATTCCAGAAAAAGAAGGAGGGGAAAAGCTGTTAAATCCACCCAACAGACCGTCTGGACTTAGAGGGTTTCACGGCACTGGCCATGAAATCTCCGATACACTGCTGTCAGCTGGCAGGCGCCCGCACGCACGCACACACACACACATCCGCACACATGCAGCGCTGGGATTAATCCTAAATTTGGTTGGCAGCCACCAATGGGCTCATGTAGATTCAGCTGAATATCAAAACATATTCGGAAGGGATTTTCAGGACAGGAATTAACAGCCCCAGAACGAAGAGAGCTCAGACACGAGCGCTACCTTCAAAACAGAACCGAACACTCGGGTGGGAAGACAGGAAATAGCTCCTCTTGATGTATATGCATCTACATACATATGGCTTCAGATGGAGGAGGAGGAGGAGGAGGAGGAGGAGGAGGAGGAGGAGGAGGAGGAGGAGGGAGTAAAGTTATAAGACATGGTCCTACATTCATTTAGCCGCAGTGGGTTCAGTTACAAAACAAATGTCCTCAAAACAACATCGCAAAAGCAAAAAGATTCATTCTCTTACTTCCACAGACACTAGAACTGATCCAGGGTCCAGGTCCAGGAAGCTGAGCCTGGTGGGGGGGGGGTACTTAGAGCTCATTCTGAGGCTCGAAACATGGAAACCAGTGCTGGACCACGTGTAAATACATTATGCAACACACTCATCACATATTGAAAATGTCTGAAATATTGATTTCCGCGGTCAGGAGGAAGAACAGTCACTCTGGGTTGATAGCTCGGGTTTACTGAGTGTACGGGTCGCAGGTTTGAATCCCACCTTTAAAATGCTCAGAGTCTCTTTGGCTGAAGTGTCCAGCACACAGTTTAAATATCTGATCCGTGACTTCACTGAGGAATCTCTCAGTGTGGGAGAGGCTGTCTTTACGACAGCTGGGAAGAAAGCCAAACACATACCCAGCATGCACTGGTGGGGGGGGGGTGCGTCCCTGGGGGCCAGCCATCTCATTTTAAAACTTTTTCTTAATCTAGAATAAGTTCTCTGAGTGCGTCTGCTCCTCTGATGCAACATCAAAGGAGGTGATGGGGAGATGTGCCTTGCTCAAGGGCAGCACCACAGACGTTTTAGGATTTCCAACCCCTGTAAACATCAAGCAAAGTGCTCCTGACGGGCCGAGGGTTTTTAACTTTTAAAGGTTTGTCTCCAGTTTTCCTCGGTGTTCTGGGGATTTGAAGGAGCAACCTTCGACCTTTGACCTTCAGGCTGGCTGGTGGGAGAGAGTAATGGTACGACAGGAAGCTGAGACTCGATCAATCATTTTATCCACAATATCTAAAAAAATAAATAGTGAAAATATGAAGCTTGGGTGATATCCAAAACTGAATCTGGATATGATATTCTTGGGGGGTTGGGGGACGAAGTGACCAACAGTCCAAAACCCAAAGACATTCAACATACAATCATACAAAACAACTAAAAGCAGCAAATCCTCAATTTTCTGGAGCCACAGAATATTTTGGCATTTTGCTGCTCTGACAGTTTTTTGTTTTTTTTTTTTTACATAATTTTTAACTTTCAGCATCAATAAACGTCCAAAAACCCTCCAGCAGTGACCATCTGCAGGGTTTCTAACGGGGTACCATCTCGTTTTCTTTTCCCCTTCCTTGTGGACAGTTCATTAATGGACGGCACGTACTTGTGTAAATCCCTCTTCTTTCATCTCCTTAATCAGCGTTTTGATCGTGGTCTGATTCTGAAGTCGTTCCAGCAAATGCCGCACCAACGGAGCTCATCGAACAGAAATCCACTAGTGCTGACTGGCGGTCTGACAGAGCAGACAATACACATTCAGCAGGTGACTCTCCTCACAATTTAAATTCCTCCCACCTTAAATCACCCCTCCATCCTCCCTTTTCTTCTCTCACTCATTTGGACAGACACGAGAGGCAAACAATCACAAAGCATTTGCATTTGCAGTTAGAGAATCCCAGCCAGCCTGGCTGCACCTGAACGCCCCGGCAGAGGGAACAAACACAGACAAAAGGAAGCAAAACAACAGAGTGGGATGTAAGAGAGACGTGACTCACCTGTGCGCTCAATGTAGTCCACGCATTTCTCGATAAAGAGGGGGATGGGTCGATCCAGGGTCACCAGGTTCTGCAGGGGAACACCGAAGTAGTTGCTCTCCCAGGTTCTCCGGGTGGGGGGGTACAGAGGCTTGGGGGGCTTGGAGGATTTCGGCTGTAAGGTGGGGATGAGGGAATAAAGAAGAGGGATGAGGTGAGATGGCGAGAACCAACAAAGGGGGAGGAGAGTGATTGCAAAAGAAGGAAAGGGCCAGAAGGATGGACGGATGGAAATGAGGAAGAGATAACAAAACAAAAAGAGAACAGACAGGGAGGGGTGAACAAAAGGAGAGGGGGAAGGGGGAAGAAGGGAGGGAAAAAGAGGAAATAAAGAGGGAAGAGTGAGCAAGAAGGAAAAGGGAAGTAAAATGAAAGAAAAAAGGAAATAGCGAGTTTAAATAAAAGATTAAGCAACAGGAAAAGAGGAAAGAGGCCAAATGAGATGATGGAGGAGAGACAGGAGTAAGGAGGGATGAGGGTCGAGAAAAAGGCAGACAGGAGGAAGGGAAGGAAAATTAAGTTTTAAAGAGAGAGAGAGAACATGGAAACGGAACGAAAGAAGAGGGAATTGAGGGAAAGACATGAGGGAGAGGAGAGAGGGTGAAGAGGAGGCAGAGCATATCAGAGGAGAAGAAGAAGAAGAGGAGGAGGAGGAGGGCAATCAGGGAATAGATCAGAGAGAAAGTTAGTGGGATGAAGCAAGGGAGAGGGAGAGAGCGAAGGGAGGTTCAGGTGGAGGAAGACAAAAAGAAAGAAGACAACAACAGTCAAAACCGTTCTTGGAGAACGAAGCTGGGACGAGTAACGAGGAGCCGAGGTCGCTTTGATTTCCCACACTCCTCTGCTCTTCAAAGTGTTGTCATGCCTACAGCGGTTCGGGCTCCTCTAATTGGCCGGGGCGGCGACTAAACACCTTCCATTTTGTACCTTCTGGTTCTCCGATCGCTCTCCTCTCTGATTATCAAAGACGGTTTGTATGTTCCAATAATGCCCTGCATTCATGAGGCGTGCAGCACCGGCGGCCGTTTCTCTACTGATTTGCACACATTATCTGTTTGGTGTCAGCGCGCTCGCTCGCGTGCACGTGTGCGTTTGTCAAAGTCCAACTGTGTGTTTGTGCTCAGGCTGCAGGAAACTGACAAATAAGTCATGCTGTGATTATTTCTGCCAACAGCCTGGTGTTCTGTGTGTGTATTATATTTCTGAAGTGACTACAAACATTTTTAATCTAAAGCAGATGTTGCTGCTTCATGTTTGAATTTAATACAAGTCCGTGTTAACAACGCTCAACTCCACTTCACAAAATGGTAAAGGAGGCAAAATACTGAGGATCCATTTTGACTCTGACCGAGTCTGAACATGGAGGAAGTTTATTTTCTATATAACTTTATTATTTCTCGGTCTATAATGAATCTGTAACGAGGAGGAACCTGCGAGTCTTTTGTGAGGAATTCGTTCACGGCTGCGTGAGTGTACTTGTGTGTGGGCGTGTACGTGCTCTGTATGCTAATGTGTGCTTTTACCTTGGTTTCCAACATGGCTGTTTGATCTGCGTGTTTCTTCACTTGTACACATGTGTGTGTTTACAGGCGAGCGTGTGTGTACACAGTGTTCGTCTCTGCATGAAACACATGCACGTGTTTATACAGGCCCGGCTCAGACGAGCCTTCAGACAGGATGAGGAGGAGGGATAAGCAGACATCTTATCACAGATGCAGCTCTGATATGAGATTATACACACAGAGCTCCACTGTCTTTCACTGTCTTTATCAAGCTTTTTTTTATTGGTTCTCTGGGGCTTGTCAGGTGGGGAGGCTCATAAACCATTTCAGCAGTGGGGCCGATCAATCAATTATCAAATTAGTTTATTCTCACTCAAGTCCTGGGGCTGTTAAGAGCAGAAATGAGCTCGTATCCCCCCCCAGTCTTTCACTCTCTCGCTCATATTTAAAGCACTGAAGCTCTTTCACTCCCTCTAAATAAAAACACACACGCAGGTTTTGGCTCAGTGTCTTGGAGAGAATCATATTTTTGCTGATTTATAAAGATCATCCTGTTCAATTCAACATTCATGAGAGACGAGACTCACCTTCTTTGGTTCCTTTGGTGTTTTAGGCGTCTTCTTCTTCTTCATCTTCTTGTCCTCCTGCTCAGGGTCGGAGGTGATAGCAGGGTTATCTATCCCGCCCTTCCAGGGGTCGGCGGGGGACAGCAGCGGGTCCTCCTCGCTGCCCCGGTGGGCTCTTCCCTTTTTCTTTTTCTGCGTGGCAGGGCCAGACTCCTCGCCGTCGCTGTCGGAGTGGAATCGTCTTTGGTAGGCCTTCGTCTTACTGAAGAGGATCTTTGAACGGTGTTTGTATTTTGACGGCCGCCGTCCGGTCTGAGACTTCCGGTCGAACCCGTTCTCTTCCTCTCCTCCTCCGTGGAGACCATGTAACCCGCCGAAGGAGTTTCTTATTTTGACCAGACGGCTGTGCGTGTCCTCGGGCACGGCGTATATGTCGTCGTTGTGGAAGCCCCTGGACCTGAGCAAGGTGTCCACAGGGTCTGCATAGTTGTCCGATGCCTCCACATCCTCGCTGTGCGTCATTGGGCCGCGCGGCATCCTGCGGTTGCTCCTCATGCCGGCCTCGATGGTTTTGAGCAGGTTGGGGTCCAGCTTTTTGACGTTGGGCTTGGGGAGCACAGGTTTGGGCCGCACAGGTGGAGGCACTTTGTGGTTGCGTTCATGGTCTCCCACAGGTGTGCTATGGACGGGATACTCGTTCCCCTCTAGGTCGATGCGGTACTTGGCCCGCTCACTTGGCGTGGGGAGGAGCTGGACGTCATCACCTATTGGACTGTAAGGGGGAGGGGCTTCATTGTCGTCGTCAGATTCTGGATAATAAGTGTTGTAGGCCGGGGAATGGCTGTGGGGCGAGGTAGGGAAGACGTCTTCACTGGCACCAGTGGTGCACTCGCGTGACGAGCTGTCAAACAGGAAGGAGCTCTCGATGCTCGGCTTCTTCTCCAACACCTCGTTGAAGAATGGCGTGAAGACCTCGGTCTGCCGATGATACTGTGACAGAGAGTACAGGGCTGTGAACTTGGCCGCAATCTCTGTGGCAATGTGCTCCCCTTCCGTCATCAGCTCCTTGATGGCGTCATTCTCAAAGAAGTCTGCCTGGCTGTCTGTGATTGCCACCATCTGGACGGGGATCACGTCCTGGACTTCGGCCAAGAACGCCCGCAGCGTCGCCATGGACGCCTTGCGTTTGGCAGAGTAGACCAAAATGTAGCCGTGCACCAGCTCGTCTTTGCGGACGCCGATCGCAGAGTGATAGGAGAGGACGGTGACCTGGATCCTCCTCCTGCTGTCGCCGATGATCTTGTCCAGTATCAGCGTGTTGCTCTGACCCGGCTGCCCAGCGCTGCAGCAGTGCGAGTCCAAGAAAGGCGAGAGGATGAGGTCGACGCTGAAAGGATCCCAGCACATAGCACACATGACTATCCTCAGGTCTGTCTCTGACATGTCTTTTATAGAAGGCAGCGGGGCCAAGACATCAAAGTTATGCTTCAGCCCCTCCAGCACTGCTCGGAGACCCTGCTTAATTTGGAACTCTGTGAATTTACGTGGGAAGGCCCCAGAGGGGATGTCGACGAAGGTGCACTGCAGCTTGTTAGCCAACTGTTGGCCCTGGTGCCTCAGGATGGGGATGTTTTTGCAAACACTGTCCCTCTGATTTGCCAGGATGAGAATGAACGGCAGCGGCTGAGCGAATCTGTCTCTCCTGCTCTGTGCTATCTCCGCTCTGATCCTGCCTATACAGTCTCCAATACAGTTGAGAGACTCTATGGAGTTGAACACACAGAAGCAGCCGTGCGGCTTGAACGTATTGACCCACGTGTGGCTGAAGAGAAGCGTGGAGTTGACATCCACGGGAAGAAGCTCCAGCTCGTAGATTTTCCCGTCGAGGGTGTACTCGTCGTCTGTGGACTGCGCTCGGATCTCATTGGCTAGTTCCTGTGAGAGACCCTCCCTTCCCAGGAGGCAGAGGTTGATCTTATCGATGTTGGCACTGTTATAGTAGAGATTAGAGCGTCCATGGTCGAGCTGCACCAGCCTGTTTGCCAGAACCTGTTCCACTTTCAGATCCACACAGTTCTGCCCGCTCAGGCACGTCTCCTTGGTGGGGTGGTAAACAAACCCGATGTGTTTAAGGAGGAGAGACTCTCTGTCCGGGGCGAGTTTCTGCAGCGCTCTGTATCTGGGCTCCTCGTTCAGCACACTGTGGATTTCGCTCATCTTGTCGCAGCTGGGGGTGGCGTTCAGATCCAAGTCATAGAACAGCTCAGCGTGCTCAAAAAGCATTTCCTGAAAATCCTCTTTGGCCCTTTCAACTATTTCCTGCTGGTGTCTACAGTAAACATCCCTCCTATCTGATTCTGTGATGTACTTGTAGGCCTCGTCCTCCATGACGAAACACATGACTTCCTCCCACGGCTGCCCCGGGCTGATAAAGTGAACCCTCTCCAGTGTCTTCTTGAACCTCTCCTTCATCTCCACCCGTCTCTTCTCTGACATCAGGTGCTGGACGTGGTTCCGGTAGATCCTCTCACCATCCGGCGTGTCGAGCAGGTCAAAGGGTATCCTGCGGTCGCTGTTGTCGATGTGGTCCGTCTCATCCCATGGCGTCTGTTCCAGAACCACAAACCAGTACTGGAAATCCGGCCGGTTCCGGATCACACTCTGCGCCTCGGGCCAGGTGAGGTGTTCGACCTCCTCCAGGTTGTTGAGGATGTTGTTAAGGGTTTTGGGTAGTGTGGTCAGGTACTCCTCCCTCCTCCTCTTAATGTGCTCCTGTTTCAGTTGTGCAATGTGCTTTGTGAATATGCTGCGTGCCTTCCTGGAGCCCTCCAAGGTGATGAACTCATCGTAGTCGGGTTGGCCCTTCATATTATTGATCACCGTTTTCCACGTGGTATGGTAATCTCTCACCGTGTGCACCATCAGTTTGTCAAATCTATCTGTTACCGAGGCAACGAGGTGCCGTTGGATTTTATAGGCCTCCAGATATGGCACAGTTTTTGGTTTCCCCCTTGTTTTGTCCAGCTGCTGGATGAGCGAGTTGAAGCAGATCTCCACGTTGACGTTGGAGCGCGCCGACGTCTCGATGAGCAGCAGGTTCTTCTTGCTGGCGACGAAGGCCTGCAGGTCCCTCAGGTGCTGGTCCACGCACTCGTCACATTTTGTGGCGGCGACGACGATGGGCTTCTTCGACTTGACGGTTTGAGAGTAGAGGCTGTTGACAAACTTCATTTGGTCATCAAACTTCCTGTTGCAACCCTTGCTCACATCAATGCAGAGCACGAAGCCGTCGATGTTCAGCTTCCCATCAGGCATCTGCTTCTGGTCAAAGTCCTGCTCCAGGCCCAGCTGGTCCGTGCAGATGTACATCAGCTTCTCAGCTGACTGGAGCTTGGTCGCCGCCGCCCGTTTCGTGTACGGTTGCAGGTTCGTGCTCCGATGCGGAAGAAACGTCTGGTCGTCAATGAACTCCGTTTGCTCGATGACTTGGATTTTACAGTCCAGCCCGTCGTCCCCTCGATGGGACACGTCCCCCCAGTACAGAAAGTGGTCATTGTTAACCACACGTCCACCAAAGTCTATTGTGCTCAGCACTGAGGTGTGCTCCGAGTAGTAGCTGTCCGCATCGGGACGCACATACCGATTGCACAGGCAGGACTTGCCCACGCCACAATTTCCCTTCTCTTTCTCCGTCCCCGAGAGGCCAACCACACTGACGGCGAATGTCGGGGGGCGAGCATCCTTGTTCTTGGCCATTATATCCCCCCGCTCATCGCTGACTTGGTCACTTCCAGGAAAAAAAGGTCAAGATATCATTCCAGTTCTGCTCATCAGTGGTACAGAGGCACTTTCATCCTAATTTCCCCTTGGTCGCGGTGAATCCCCCTCCCACTCTGTCCTGGGTCTTCTTCACGCTGGGAGAGAGCAGCCGGCTTCTCCTTCTATCACCTGCCTGCAAGACATGGAATTCACAATTAGGAAAAGATAAAGGCAAAACAAACAAAAACACGTTCGCACTGATTCCTCCTCAGAACACCTCAGAGTCTCCTTATCACAAATAATACAATTAGCATATTCCTCTGGGACACACATGTACTTACATGCGTGCACAGCCTAGTGGTTTAAAACAACACATCAGACATGTTAATATGGCATTACATAGTTATCAGAAAATTAGACAAAGGAACACATTATCACACTTGTGCAGGACAGAATAATCTCTACTAAATGGTTAAAGCTCAATAAAGGATTCTGATCGGAGCTACGTGCGCTGCTAATGAAACAAACAAAAAAAAACCTGTATTTTTGAGAAATTTGATTTAAAAATATGCAACATCAAAATGCCTTTTGAGGAGTGTGAGAGTAAAACTTATATAAGAGAAGGCACCGTGCTCGGCAATGTCACTTTATCCCTCGCACAGAAAAAGAAGTGCTTTCAACCAATTTGTGCCGAGGCAGGATAAAAATGGCATGCAACTCCAGCCCTTTGACAGCCACTGACCTAGAAATGATTTGCTTCGCTGGGAGAATGAAACAGAGAAAATAAATCAGTTCACAGATCTGTTATCATCATCAGCCCAACCTAGGGCTACGTGATTAGGGCTAAATGTATAATCCTGATTATTCTGCCTGTCTTTATTTGGCCCCATATTCTGGTCATGATTATTAATCCTGATTAGCACTCCTGATTATTTGTGGAACTGAAGTGTTTTGCCGCTTGCGACCACGTTGTCAATTCAACATTAACAACCTGGTGAAATTAAATGTTTCACTCCTGACAATCACAACGTTCTGCAATTACAGGCTGGCAGAAATTGAAATGTGGCAAACGCCTCCATCTGATTGACTGTGCAACCTTTCAGTCAGTACTATCTGGGACTGTCACAGTCAAATAAGCCTGAACCTCACCATGACCTAACTAGAGGCTGATAACCGATAACGGCAGAGAGAGTTGCAGTCATTGTTGTGTTTTACAGAACGATGGCAATCAGCCAGTGAATTTGCCTGCGTGAGCTGGAACTGCTCGCTGCAGCACGACGGCCTGCTGAGCCTGAGAAACTGCAGCAGAGCAGGAATCCAGTCCGCTGAGACGGAGCGGGGAGGTTTTCCCCCCCGACTGATTTTTCACACAGGTCAAGGTGATGATGTCACCTGAGCGGGGTGTGCAGGAATAAGACTTTTTTTTTCAGTTCAAACATCAAAATGAACAAACTTATGGGACTTGATTTAGTCCAAAACAAGGAGGACACATGGATGTGACTCACTGCAGTTAATTATCTAACATATAAAAGTCATTACAAAACCCATTCCCACATTTACAGGACTACAAACACCTTTGGACACCTGAAATCAGGAGCTTCTTGTCCCTCAAACACACCCATGAGTTCACATGACGTCAGGCAGCAACGCCACCAGCAGGTCCATCAGGTTTAACCTCAGCACCAGCCCCTACAACAGCTACTGAGCTGTTACATGAGCCACACCTGACGTAGCAGGACGAGGCCATCTGAGCTCATGAACTTATGTGCTCATACACTAACGCTCGCAAGCAAGGTATAAAACTAACAACTATTTCACTTTTGATTCATCTACCAATCATCTGATTTATTGATTAATTACTGACTCTAAGGTGGAGAAGTTAAAGTGATGTGTTCACGTTAAGTTCTCAGTCCAACCAATAGACAAAACAATCCTAAATATTGAATTTATGGGCGGACAGTGGCTCACCTGGTGGAGCGCGTACCTTTAAGGCTTAGTCCTAACTGCAGCAGCCGTGGGTTCGAGTCCGACCTGTGGCCCTTTGCTATGTCATCCCCTATCTCTCTCACTGCATTTATCAAAATAAAGGTCAAAATGCCCCCAAAGAAGTAAAAAACACATTTCAAACAGTAAAAGCCAAAGTGAGAAGTTCCACACATCTGAGACGCTGCGATCAGGAAACATGAGGAATCTTTACTTGGCAACTTACTAAAACCATCAATTACAAAATCTGGAATCTACTAATTTCCTGTTGATCGACTAACCAACTGATTATTACAGCCCCACATTCCTCCCTGATTCCCATCCAAACCACAGTGTTTGAGAAGATCAGTCACCCAAATCCAAACATCTGTTTTACATTTTTATCAGCCAATATCAAAGTCTGTTTTCACTCTGCTGTCAACACACAGGGTCAATGTCAGCCTGAGATGAGATGGATAAATGTTCATATGCATGAAGAGGAGAACTGTAGCAGTGGTAGCTGTACACTGTAAACACCTGCAGGGAGCTGCTGATAGTCTTATTACTGCAAACAGCACAACACTACAGCACTAATGGCTAAAAGTAGCCTTGTGCATCATGATTAGTGTATTCACTGAGGCTGCGGGGGGGATTAAGGTATCACTTGGCAAGCTGGTTTTAGAGATGACTAAATGCTGTTAAGCCCTGAAACACAGAGCAACACGCTGCCAAGGAGGGTAAACCTTTTACAGCTGCACTCGCCTCAATTTTTAGGTAAAAATAAACTTTTTTTTCTCCAGCCTAAAACACAAAGCATGGCTACAGCAGAGAAGAGCATCCCATCTAAGTTCAATGAGGTGCCACTGACTCATTATGCTTCCCCGAAAATTTCTGACTTCGGCTCCAGACAACAGCAATGAATCAAAACTTGTGAGCAAAATCCAAACTGTGAGGTCTCCAGCCAGAGAAAATGGACTCCCCCCAACACTACATCTTCTCCTTTCTACTCTTAGAATAAATCATGAGGCTTTTTGCAGCATACTGACCAGGAGGATTTCAGATTCTTAAACCATTACCTGCCACTACCATTTTTCACCTGCCAATGCGCAAAGTTGTGTAATTGCAGTTTTAAATGTTGGCTACCTCTTCATCAGAGGAACTACAGTTACAATGCAAAGCAACAAACCAGGAAACGGAAACTAAAATAATTTCACTTCCACAAATGTTAGTGTCAAATTCCCAAAATCAAAAAAGCATTTGTCTAAAATAGTCCATTATTCTGCTTCAGGTGTGTCATAAGAGATGAGACCATCTTATTATATGTGGCTTAGGAATAATTTCATCTTTACTTCCATCCTTCTATTGTCTAAAGGCACTATATTCTTTTGCATTCACCATAAACTGTTTAACTACACATTGTTGGTAGGTACCAGTTAAAATAAAGCTTTGATTACACTGGTTATTTTCATTCTAAACTACATTACATGGCAGCGGGCTGGTGCTTCTTGGAACATGATTTCCTTTAGAGAGCCTCTCGTTTTGAAACACAATCCACGCTCATTCAAACAACTATGCCAACCTCCTCCCGAGTCAGGTCCAGACCTGAACCCGAGCGTCACTCATCCAACTTCCCCGATGATGTCAGAACAACAGTTTATAGGGCGACTGACACCATCAGACCTGCCATCGCTCACATGTTTGTCAGCACCAGTGTCCGTGTGTGGTTTCTAGAAGCTGATACTAGTATTGAATATTTCCCGCTGTATTAGCATTATGTCAATACCAATGTGCATTTTTTGTTCTGGTCTTTCACGCAGTGCAAAGCTCTTCAGATGTGCACATCCATACCTATCAGCTCTGATGTATGAGGGCTTCTCTGCTCAACAATCAAACAGGAAGGTATCTGTTAAACATTCACTTATTCATCATGTAGATGGGAAATGTTTTGTCTGCAGGCAACAGCAACTACCTTAAATCAACATTTACAACCTACAGGCTTTATTTGCTAAATGTCTACCATCAGTTTCCCACATGTAAAAACAAAAGAGGAAAACATTTGAGGATGATCACAACAGCTCTGCTCCAACACAGTCCATTTAAGAGAAAGGGCTGAAAAGAAAAGCCCTGAACTGACTGACTGATGATAATGATAAACACACAGGCCCACTGACTCATTCAGAGCCCTTGTGGATTTATGGACACTAAAACAAGATAATAGCATGTAGTAAGTGGAAACAACAAAGAACCTAATTGCTATTTTTCGACACAAATGGGTTCCACCAATAATTGGTGCTTTTAACAACTACTATAACTCAACAATGGAGCAAATTTTATACGAGTGCGGCGTCATGAATATTGAAAGGCTGGAGGAGAACCACCGGGGTCGGATAAAAGCCGGACTGTCCCTTTAACCAGAGTTTGGGAAAAGGGCAAAGGGAGCTGCAGCAGTCCGAGTCTAACGCCATCAGAGCCGCAGCAGCAGCAGGACAAACCCACTGACCTGCTGCTGAACACACAGCTCATACACACAAGTTAAAAGTGTGGGTACAACTCCTCATCACAGCTGGGACATTACGGGTTCAAACACCGTGATTAATGTCGGGAAAACTTCAATCATCTGCCCGGTGCCACTCCTGGATATGACCCTCATCCATCCTCGGTGCT
Organism: Seriola aureovittata; assembly: GCF_021018895.1. Classification (NCBI taxonomy): domain Eukaryota; kingdom Metazoa; phylum Chordata; class Actinopteri; order Carangiformes; family Carangidae; genus Seriola; species Seriola aureovittata. Next base: position 290,174 of record NC_079376.1, on the reverse strand, counting down.
CATGTTAGCGACTAGCAGGACGTTCAGGTTGAAAACTGGCAACCCAGCAACTTCACACGGGTCGGAATACGTAAAATCAACGAAATGACCGATAAAAGCCATCACCGTGGTTTCACTAGGAACTGGGGCAGTGCAGTTATTAAGCAGTGTATTTTCTTTAAAGTGATTTAAGAAGGTTTTCCATTTGAGCCCATTTAACACGTTGTAATAAACCCCATTGAAAAGGGTGGATGTCAGTAAAACATCAAACTCTACGGTCAAAGGATGAGAGCGAGTTATGGGAGTTTTAGTTTGGCTTAATTAAAACCAACATACATAATGTTGATGCGTCAATGCGCCGCGGCTAACGATCACTACCTCAGGGTTTGACACGGCGGTTATTCATTTCTCCCGGAACAGAAATGAAAACCCGGCTCGGTCTGGCTCGGCCCTGATATTCCAGGAGAGAAAAAAACCCACCTTTCCCAATCCCGATTAGCTAACATTAGCCGAGCTGTGTTAGCCTAGCATGCCAAGAGGATGACGGAGAGTTAGCTGGCTAGCGTTAGCAACACCAAACCCAGGCTAACACTGGGGAGAAAGCGGTTTAAAAATCACAACCCGGCCAAATTTAACAGCCTGGACAAACATTCCCGCCCCGGTTTCTTTTAACCCAGAACAGCAGAGTCCTGTGGCCGGGTTTCGCCCACGGAAAAGAGTGCTAGCTAAGCTAATGAAGTCCCAATCCCAGTACAAATACATTCCCTTACCCACCTATTAACATGGTCGCTCCCAGATCCACATACCACGGAGAGGAGGAGAAAGCATTCCCACATTAAAAGGCAAAAAAACTCCTTTTTACAATCCACAGATCGCGGTCATTAGAGTCCTGCGACAAGATCCACAGGCGGGTCCAGTGTACGGTTCGGTCCCGGTGGTCCCAGACGGACGGTACGCCTGTATTTTAGTGTATTTTGGTGTTGTTGGTGTGGTATGCGTTGTAAGCCGAAACCTGCCTCTCTGCTCCCTCCCCTCTCAGCAGCACCGCCAGGCAGTAATGGCGACTCTCTCTCTCCTCACTCCCCACTCTCTCTCTCTTTATGTCGCTCTACCTTTCCAGTCAGTCTCTCCCTCTCTCTCTCCCAGGTCATATTCATATTATGAGGCATTAAATGTAAAAGTTATTTTATTTTATTGGCAAAATATAACATGACGACGAGAAAGGCATTAACAGAGTTGAGCTATATAATATAATATAATATAATATAGTAACGATAATAATAATAATGATAATAATAATAACAATAATAATAACGATAATAATAATAATATGAAATTCTATTCAATTTAAAACATAAACCTAAAATAGAAAATCTCCTCCAGGGGGCCCGGGGCAAACATTTGTTGTTGGTCCCTATTGGCCCCCACTGTACATGGCAGTTTTATAATTTCCCAAGGCATCCAATAACCAATTAGCCAATGGACAGGAAATTGATAGGCAACAATTTTGATGACTGATTGATCATTTATAATAATTTATAAAAAAAATGCAAAATGAATAAAGTGGTTCCAATACATGCTATGAACTCAACATCTTTGTGTTTCTGACTGAAAAAAAATAAAGAATATGAATTGAAAAGAATAGAAAAGAATACATCAATTTGGGCCTCAGGGAATAATGATGGGCATCCAGTAAACAATCAATGATTAATAATAATAATTTCAGGCATATTGATCAAAGAATTAATGGCCTTCCAGTATGTCTATGATGGAATAATACAAAATTTCAAATGGAAAACAATTTGATAAAATATTTTCAATTTTTTAAAACAAGTGAGTTCAATATAATTTCAATAATTCAGGTCTTATTAGTTTTTGACACAGATCGTGGCCACACCATGGAGGATGGAAGATGCGTCATAGCTGATATTGTACCTCAAGTTTTCTGACTAATTTGCATTTAATTAGATTATATTAGCAGGTGGCGGCTTTGCCAAGTTGGTAATCAAACCTTGTTGAAGTTTTTCAACTGACATCCAACCTGTTCTGAAACACATCATATAACGATTGTATCTGATAATGGTGATTCATATTTAGAATAAATTGTCAATAAATAATAACTAAGTCCCACCACAAGTTCACTTTGACACAATTCATGTCATCAAATTTCTTATTGCTAAACGCAGAGTCAGTGTAAACCACCAGGGGCCAAGGGGCAAAAATAAACCCTAATGTGTTTTATTTTATTTTATCTGTTTTCTATCTCCTGTTTTGTTTTACTCTTTTAAATCTTATATAAATGTGTCTTTTTGTATTGCTGTCTTTTCTAAATTCCTCTCATGTCTTAAGAAAAGCTCTTTGGAATATGTTGCTGAAAGAAGCTATGCAAATAAACATGCTTTGCCTTTTGACCCCTGCTGTCTGCGTGTTGTGTGTGAATTAATTAGTCATTATAATTTGTTTGTGGTAGCTTGATTAAGCACAAATTTGCATAGTAAACCTGCAACATACACTGTGAGCACAAGATAATAAAGCTCTTAGCTTCGAATGCCTGACTCCTGAACAAGCTGGTGCTGAAGTTCAGAGTCCAGGTGCATTATGTAATATATATATATAATATATTTCTATATGGAATACCTGATGAAGGAAGAGCGGAGCAATACAAAAGGTTTTTTTAAGTTATGCAAAAAAAAAGAACAAATAAATTTGCAGTTAATTAAATGACCACAGACTAATTGAGGCTTCAGGCAGTCGTCCACTTTTCCAGATTAGTAATTTATTGTTACCTTAAAAATATTCACGCTTTGTTTGTTTGTTTCAGAATCAGAACAAACTTTATTGTCCAAGTATCTGCTTTATATTTATATTATCGGCTTTTTCACAGCAGATATTTTGAAAGCACATTGTGTTACTATAATAATAATAATAATAATAATAATAATAATAATAATAATAATAGACTTTAACGATCGTCCCATGACAAAGCCATGAGAATGTGACATTGAACCAACATACATAATAGACCAGGACCCTGAAACGCAGCTAATTAATCAGCATTTTATTCTTTATAAACTTTATTATTTGCACATACGCTCCTTTTATGAGTTATTTCAAAATGTCTTCCATTAAAAAGGCTTATTCTAGCTCAGTATGTATGTCAGCTATATGTTCAATAACACGTGTTATTACCTATGGGTATATTACAGTAAGACGTTTTAGTCTGGCAATGTCACTGTGCAGGAAGTGTTCATTAGGAAAATCTTCATATTCAGTATGAGCAATAGTTTTAAACTGATGGATTCACCACACTGGAACATATAGAGTCATACTCACTGGTTGTCCATCATTAGACTGATCAACTGATCCACTCTGTTTCAGCAGATAGAAACATACGTGCTGCCAAAATAAAGGATGAAGGATCAAGTTAGACAATAAACAAAAAAAGTGGTGTTGGCCAAATGTGACAGACCTGCAGTGTTTACATGACCTACATGCAGAAACATCCCCACACACTGTCTGTGTGAATATATATGACATCATGTTATATGGACGTGTGAGGCAGCTGCTGCTGTTTCTGTGTCCTCCTCCCTCTTCCTCATTGTGTGACTGTCTCTCTGAGCCTGTTTGTATCACTGTTTCTGTCTCTCTTTGTGTCTCTGTCTCTTTTCTGATTCATTTCAATAATCCTTTTTATTGGCTGAATGTTCGATGAGCCGTGTTGCCAAAGCATCTAAATACAAATTAAAATCTCGCTCTCGCTCTGTCATTCTCTCTGGTTCTTCATTACATTTGGGATTTTGTTTTTTTTCCAATGTAAATTCTTTAATACAGTAAAATGTGTCTGAGTAGAATGCAGGTTTTCTTTATTTCCTACTTTTGAAATATACGAAACATTTTGTCAGATAATCCATCACCTTTTTTAATCTTATCACAGACCTGTCTCTTGGTTCCTTCTGCTTATTAAAAAATTCCCTAGAATTTCCTCATTAAGTAAGTTAAAGCAACATTTCTGTGCTGATCCAGTCCCAATATTGACAGTAATGAATAGAAATGCTGCAGACACTGGGGGTGCACAAAGGAGTCCGCAGTGAAAATCCTTCATTTATATTTCAGTTGTTCTGGGCTGGATCAATATGTGCTGCTGGTTCCAGTGGATTCCCTGGAGTGCGATGCTGCGTTAATGAGCCTCAGAGCTCAGACAGAATACACTCACCGAAAACAGTGAACAGACTCAGTGGACAGGTCAGAAATCTAAAATTAACCCAGCGCAGGAAGAAGTATAAGGACATATATGGTATTAAATGATAATGTTTTTAAAAGCTGACACTTCCTCATGAGAACTTAAAGTAACAAAGCCCCTAAAACAAATCTCAATACACTAATAAAAACAAATGTATATATGTCCTGTGTCCACTCATTGTTCGACGGGGTGAGGCTTCACTGGTGTTTATGTAACTCTAACACTCAGGATCAGGACCTGATTTTGGGTTCAGACCATCAGATCAAAGATGGAAGGTTTCTGTCTTAGAGCACCAGTGATGTCACAGTCCCATGGGGACGAGTCCATCAGAGACCAATCCTGATAATGGAGCAGAGAGGAGACAGAGGAGCTTTGGGCTGAAAATACGACCTCTGTAACGTGATGTGTGTTTCTCATGTGTGTCTAGGTGTAACACATGACACAAGCAGGGAGAAGCACTCAGCTGTAACTGAAATAAAGAACAAATCACATTTATTTAAACACAACAAAAATATAAACACACAACATTCTTTATGAGTTGAAATAAAAGATGGAGGACTTTGTCTTTCTTTCAAATCTGTTTCATAAATGTGTTTAAATCTGTGTCAGTGACTGTTTCTCCTTTGCCAAGATGACCCCTCACCTGACAGGTGTGGCACATTAAGTTCCTGATTACTGCACAGGTGTGACCTGGGCTCGTCACAATAAAAGGTCACTTTAAAATGTGCAGCTTTATTTTGAAAGAAAACATTCATTAGGCACTGAACTGAGGAGTCGTGGACCAGAACCATAGAAATCTTTGTTTTCTGAGTGATCCAATAAAAATCTAGCAGATTTCAGGTAAAAACACTCAGAGAAACCAAATCCTGCAAGGTTTGGATGGTGGGTCCAGGTGGGCGGGGCTTGGTGACTGCTTTGTTGTGACATCACAAAGTTCCAGAAGTCCTGACGGCTGGTTTTAAGGCTCAGTTTCTGAATACAGGCTGTGTGCATTTCTCTGTGGACTGAGGCTTTGATACTTTCACAGTATTAATATAGAAGCTAGAGCTGATCTATAATCACACTACACATGGACACACACCTTTACACTGCAGGAACTTTAATAATGATTTAATGTCCAGTTTGCTTGAACATGTTTCAACAACAACCTTCATTTGAACAAATGCTAACCAGGATAAAAACACACTGGTGCTGAAGCGTCTGTTGTTGAATCACATCACAGGCGAGAATATGAGCCGGAGACTCACTTCATGTTGTTGTGTTGTTTGTATTTTGTGTCTCTGGTTCGTCTCCAGGTCGCAGCAGACACATGACAGCTCTGACCCGTTCTCAGGGTTTTTCACAAACCCTATATCATCGAAGGGCATTTTGAGAAATGCAGTAAATCAACAGAAAAGTAGAAGTTGCTGAGGAGGTTGACGTGTGTGTGTGTGTGTATGTGTGTGTGTGTGTGTGTGTGTGTGTGTGTGTGTGTGTGTGTGTGTGTGCCACAGGCGACCCCTGCTGCAGGCCCTGCACCATCAGCACCTCCATATGGAATCTGCAGATGTTTCACTTTCTGTCAGCCTTTCATGTTTCACACCTTTCTGCTTTGTAAAGTCCTGACGGGGTGTTTTTTTTTCTTTCCTCAGCATGCATCCACATCGCGCACTTCTCCGAGTCTACAAAGTCTGTGCTCTGTCAGACTGCAGCAGCACAGGCTCAGGCTCTTCCTCTGAGCGAGGCGCCATGCAGCAGCGTTCTTCCTAGAGGCAGGAAGTTGAAGTCCAGGTGACTTTATTCAGTGTAAGATGAAGAAAAAGTAGATCCTCTATGAGCTGCAGTTACATATGATTACTAGAATAAATACAACACAACAGAATGGTGCACAGTAATGTAAATATGTCAAAGTAAAAGAAATGTAGATGTGGAGCCTGAAATCTAACAGATTACAGAAACTACAGTTCTTTCTCACATCTGTGTGTGTGAGACTAAAAGCTCGCTGCAGCACAGCTGGAAACTGAGGAAAACATTCAGTTCATCACGGTTTCAGTGACATGTATCTCAGCTTTCTGTTTGTCTTGTGCAGGTTAGTAAGGCGCTGTTATATCAGCGTTACTGTGAGCGACAGCTGGGAGCAGTGACTGTCCTGCTGTTGTTCTGCTGATGGAAGGAAGCAGTTTCTTCTCTCTGGGTTCCTCTCCGATCACTGAAGCATCCGTCTCCTGCACATTAAAAGACTGACTCATCACCTGTCACCTGCTCAGATCACTTTGATAGAACTAAACTCCAGGACGTGGACACAACAAAAAATAAAGACAAAATGTTTAAAAATGAAAAATGAAAAAACACTATGAATAAAAGGGAACGGCCAAATTAGCAAATAACAACGAAATAATTTCCATTTTTGGGATTTGGCCTCATGAACATTTTACAGATGTTTTATCATGTATGTTATCGTCTTATATTTATACTGTTGAATCTGGTGAGAAGTGGATTTCTTCTCATGTGGGTTTTTTATGTTCATTTGAAAGTTGCACCTCCAAAAAGAAATTCCTACTCAAACTTTTCTTTACAAGAGACACGTGACTACATTTGATATATGATGTTTTTGTTTTTCACATGTGCAATGTCTGAAAATATGAAAACAACAAAATCACATGTAACATCACAAATAAACATATTTTCACACATACTGTAACACACATGGTGATAAGCACACACAGTTGTCATATAGTGTTAAGGTTATTTAAATACATGTTTTCTTGTACTTTCTTTTGACTCCTCAAGTTATCAAGATTTTTCACACATTTCACATCTTTTCACGTCTTTTCATTACAGCAGTAAATTGATGAAAACAAACCTGCAGGAAACTGAATTCTTGATAGAATAACAGTTTATAATCTGTCATCTTTTTTAACATTTCTTTTTTCCACCAAAATTGTTTTATGCTTCATGAAACAGTTTCCTCCAAAACCAGGAGTTAAAGAAGTGGAGCGACGCCTCATCAGTTTACATCCAGGTCCAGATTTTAAGTTTATTTTTTAATAATTATTGTCTGATTTCTTGTTTTGTGAGGTCACAGTGAGAGGTCAGTGACCTTTGACCTTTAGGCACCAAGTTGTAATCAGTTCATGGTGGAGTCAAAGGGAACGTTCCCTCAGCGTTATGAGATATTCATGTTCATGACAATGTTCCTGACGGACTCTGAGACATGTGGAGCCGTAAAGAGTGAGTCAGACCAACACTTCATATTATCAGTATCAGACAGGACGCTCTCTGTCACATCTGGAACAGCTGCTGATCACAGAGGCGTTGATGCGCCAGCGGCGTTTCTGGTTCCATTAACGGCCGCCTCACTGAGCAACATGTGGCCGAGCACCGCCTCCACTGATGTGAAGAGTCCTTCTGAAGTCAGTGTGTCCTGTGTGTCTGACAGTGAGACGACAGGCTGCCGTCCTCGTGTCGGACCTTCA
>NC_079376.1:237500-270000 GCF_021018895.1 Seriola aureovittata | reverse complement strand
ACCCCTCCAGGTGTTACTGAGATATCAATAACATGAAAACAGCTCCAGATGTTTTTACTTATGATCAATTTCAAGTTCATTGATACCTGATCAATTCAACCACTGATTGATCTGTGTGGGTGAGAGAGCAGTGAAGACCATAAACCTGTAGCTCTGGTGCAGGCACACACACACACACACACACACACACACACACACACACCACACACACACACACACACACACTCCTGACAGTAAATGCACACTGCTGTGTTTCCAGTAGGAGGATGAATGAATGAAGGACAAATAAAAACCAACTGACAGGAACAAGTTGACTCACACGGGAAGAGTCTGTGTGTGTGTGTGTGTGTGTGTGTGTGTGTGTGTGTGTGTGTGTGTGTGTGTGTGTGTGTGTGTGTGAAGGAAACAGCCTTATAACTGAAACAAAAGCTTGTAATGAATCACCTCTCTTTCTCTCTCTCTCTGTGTCTCTCTCTCTCTGTGTCTCTCTCTCCCTCTCTCTCTCTCTGTGTGTCTCTCTCTCTCTCTGTGTCTCTCTCTCTCTGTGTCTCTCTCTCCCTCTCTCTCTCTCTGTGTCTCTCTCTCTCTCTGTGTCTCTCTCTCCTCTCTCTCTCTCTCTCTCCTCTCTCTCTCTCTGTGTCTCTCTCTCTCTGTGTCTCTCTCTCTCTGTGTCTCTCTCTCCCTCTCTCTCTGTGTCTCTCTCTCTCTCTGTGTCTCTCTCTCTGTGTGTCTCTCTCTCCCTCTCTCTCTCTCTCTGTGTCTCTCTCTCTCTCTCTCTCCCTCTCTCTCTCTCTCTGTGTCTCTCTCTCTCTGCCTCTCTCTCTCCCTCTCTCTCTCTCTCCCTCTCTCTCTCTCTGCCTCTCTCCAGACTCTCAGCTGAAAGCCTTCGTGCTTCTTTTCTTGGTCTTCAGATTGTGATTATAATGATCAGCTGACAAGCAGGAACAGATCAGACTCTTCATCTCACTGAACTAAAACAGATTTAAAATCAAGAAGTGTGGAAGAACAGAACAGGGAAGTGAAAGCAGAAGGATTCAAAATAAAAAGGAGAAAACGGCTCATTACATCACTAACAGAGAAAAACAAGTGATGGAATGAATAGAATAAAAGTAGAGGGAAGAGAGTTTGTGAGGCAGCTCCACACAGCTCCTCTTCATCACCCTCCTCTTCCGCACCCTCCTCTTCATCACCCTCCTCTTCCGCACCCTCCTCTTCATCACCCTGCTCTTCACCACCCTCCTCTTCACCACCCTCCTCTTCATCACCCTCCTCTTCATCATCCTCCTCTTCACCACCCTCCTCTTCATCACCCTCCTCTTCATCACCCTCCTCTTCATCACCCTGCTCTTTATTGTTGTTGTTGTTAATGTTTAGTAGGTGTCATGTTTACTTTGTTCTTGTGTTAGCATGACACATCTTAATTCAAAGTGATTTACAGAGCAATCAAAAATAAAACATCATAAAATACAGATTAAAAAAACGACAGGAAAGATATAAAAGGTCAAATGAAGAGTTGAATTACTAAATGATTTTATAAATATATATATATATAAATATATATATACATACATATTTCACATTCACCATTCACAAGAATGAGATGGAGGGTAAACCTGAGAACATGAAGCTTCTGGTTCTGTCACACAAAAAAAAACTAAATTTGTATATAAATATATATATATACATATATATGTATGTATAAGTATATAGTTTGACAGTTTGGGGAATGACAGAGGTGGAGCTAGGACGTGGTTAGCCTAGCTTAGCATTAAGACTGGCAGCAGTTCAACAATACGTCAACAACCTCTACAGCTCAATAACCAACATGTTGTGTCTTGTTTACTTGGTCTGAACACAAACAGAGATGTAAACACCTCCGTTTGTGGTTTCCTTGACACGTCACGACTGCGGGAACTCGCCACACTCACCAAGAAATAGTTTCAGTACAAATGATTTCATCACTGCAATGTGGAGAAAGTGCAATTACGAAGAGAAAGGAAAGGAGCTGTGGTTTTCTCTAAATTATTCACACACACCAACACACACACACACACACAAAACACACGTGTCTGGTCATCTGTCCCGAGGCTCAGGAGACTCAGGTGAACCACAGAGCTTATTAACCCTCCAACACACAGACACACACACACACACACACACACACACACACACACACACACACACACACACACACACACACAGACCTTTAACAAGACAAAGGGAGGCAGGAGAAGTGAACAGGGTGTTGTGCTTCATCTTTGTTCTGTTTCAAACCAGTGGAGCACAGAGCATCATGGGAAATAAGTGGGGGATGGGCTCTCATGTCCTATTTCCCCTGAAAGTTCAGTTCAGTCAGTCAACCTGCAACTTTAGCAATTAACTTTATTAATCGGACAGTTAATGAGGAAAGGAAAGGAGAGTAAGGCTGAACTCTGACATGCTAACCCTAACCCTTGCTAAGCTAAGCTAAGCTAAGCTAAGCTAAGCTAAATTAAGCTAAGCCAAGCAGCTGTGTTGCACCCTCCTCTGTTGTCCTGTCAGGAGTGTGTCAGGACCAGATGATATGATGTTAGCATGTTTGTGATTAGATTGTGATGCACTGAAGTCATTCAGTAAAAATATTAGGATAGAGGAAGAGGAGGAGGAAGAGGAGAAAGAGAAGGAAGAGCAAGAAGAGAGAGGAAGAGGAGGAGGAAGAGGAGGAGGTTTCACCTTGTTCTCCCCAAAGAAAAAGACAGATGACTGGTGGAGTGTGGGGGTGCAGCTTTAATGAGAGAACACACACACACACACACACACACACACACACACACACACACACACAGTGACACAGCACAATTGGAACCAGCTGCTGCTGTTTATCCGGCCACAAGCGGTACAGCTGCGTCGTCATGGCAGCAAGCAACGCTCGGGGGCTGCAGGCGAGAGCAGTGATCGCAAGGTCAACCAAGAGTGTGTGTGTGTGTGTGTGTGTGTGTAAATGACCTTCTTCATTATTGACCAAATAAAGCAAACAAACAACATGGCAGCAGAACCTCTCCTGGTGTAGGGACTCGCTCCACAGAAACACCGTGTCACTAGAAGCTGTTTGAACTTTGACCTTGGACTATTTTAGGTTCGACTGCTGTTTGTGAACCTCCTCATTAAACCGCTGCTGCTGATGACTCTAACTCCTCCACTCGAGTCTGGAGGGCAAATCTGTTCTTCGGGGAAATAAAACATCAACAGTTTTCATGTCAGTCAGTTTCATTTTCATTTTCAGGCTCAAACATCATCTGCTCTAATTGACATACGCCTCTCCATCAGAGAGACACCACTTCTAAACATCTCATCAAGGAGAGGGTCAGCTGGTAATTACAGGGTTGGTGGTACCTTGTCCATACGCCAAAAGGTGAAAGGTCATCTGGGGCGAAAGCAGCAGGAAAAAGTCTGGTTTCAGTCGTACTGAGTAATAAAGAAATGAATATCCTTCCAGATGAATCCATTACGTAAACAACCTCAGTTGCTGCTGTTTGTCATGTTTCTACGATGTAAAGTCAGTGTCTGATCATTCACCTGCCAACATTTGATTCCAGGTGTTTAACATCTGACTTTAATGCGTCTCAATCAGACATTAATCTGCAGGTGAGTCCTCAGGTTCAGCAAAATAAAACATCTGCTGAGGCGTCTCTAGCTGCAGCTTCTTCAGTGTCCACTAGGTGGTGTCAGCCAGGAAACACAGACGATATGAAGCTCTGGAAACACAACAGCTAACTTCGCCTCTGTGGTGATGACTTTCAAACATACTGCCCTAAAAGTGTTAAAGGTTAAAGGTGTCATATATAAATTGTCAGAACCAGATGAAGGATTCATCATCATCGTATATCTGGATCTCAAGTTATCAGAGAAACAAGCCGAGCAAACGTTAGCTAATTAATACGAAACTGGTTAGATAATTAATGTCATTTTACATAGATTTGTATGTAATTTAAGAAAGCAGAAAAAAACTGTATAAATAATACAGTAATTTGTTTTTACAGAAATGGGAAATAAATTTAATTCTTTATTATTGGCATAATGCTTAAAATAGAAGTTTGGCTGTTAATTCACATCATTTCTGTCATTTTACAGACTTTTGTTCACAATTTAAAAAAACAGAAAATTACTGTTAGAAAAGAGTTATTTTCCATAAAATTAGGATTTTCTTTTTACAGTGTAGATGCAGGTGTGAGTTCAGACGTCACAGCTTCAGTCTTTGTTGTTGTTTGACAGGTGTTTCAGCTTTTTGTGTCACTTACTGATGTTTCAGCTCCGACTCCTTTTCCTCAAATTAAACATTTCCTATGTAATTTCAGAGACAGATGCAGAAAGTGAAATCTCCAGGTTTCCAAACAGAAACAGCAGCTTCATATTTTCATAATGTTTACAGCTCCTACAACACGCCCTCTTCTTCTTCTGTTACTGTTTATAAATCTGAGTCTTCACCTGCACCGCCAAACAGAGAAGAAGAAGGGGGGGGGGGGCTGTGTTTGTTTCTATGTTTGTAAAATTCGTCTCTCCCACTCATTTCCTTCTTCTTCTTCTTCTCTTATTCGGGAATGCAGGATGTGGTTTTCATTACAACAAGGGGTTATATTTCATTATAACTACACACACACAACTACACATACAGACACACAGAACTGACTCAAACAAGCACATTTACACACTGGAAGTTAACTGACACACACACACGTATTCACAAAGACGTGTGCAAATGTAGACAGCGCAAACACATGCATTCAAACACTGAAAAGAACCTACACACACACACACACACACACACACACACACACATTCCACATATACTAGTGTGTATTTAATGTGTATTCTGTATTATGCAAATGTACAGCACAGACTGAACATTGGCACAAAAGCAACCAAACCAAACTGAGCACATACACAAACACAGACACACACCCACACACACACACACATACACACACACACACACACACACAACACACACACACACACACACACACACACACACACACACACATATGAGGAGGAAGATGGAAAAGAAGAAAATGGAAATGAGAGCTGCTGAATGATTGAACTGCAGCTGAACTGGGATGAATCTCTGCAGGTTTATTTTTATCATCATGTCGATGACATTTGTTTATTGTCATTATTTATTTATTTTCCTGCTAGTTAGCATGCTAGCTTCAGTAGAAGAACGGACGCGTCCACTAGGTGGTGTCAGCCAGGAAACACAGACGATATGATGGTTGTTTCCACCTCTGGAGACAGATGTTGGTGAGTAAAGGACTGAAGTTAGACTGGGTTAGTAAGTTAACAGCTGCTAATGCTAATGTTAGCATTGTAGCAATGGTAAAACTTACAAATAGCTCCTTTAATACAAGTTAAAGTGATGTACTTTAATGATGCAGTTATCATTATTTTACTGTTAATCAACAGGATCTTGTACATGGTTAAAAAGTAAGGGCTTTAAAACTGTTTCTAAGACATAACCTGAATCAATAATATATTTCAATATGTTATATTATTCTTTCTGCTCAGTGGTGATGAGTAACATGAAGGATCTATCTATCTATCTATCTATCTATCTATCTATCTATCTATCTATCTATCTATCTATCTATCTATCTATCTATCTATCTATCTATCTATTTTGATTTCTATTTTATTTGCTGGAAGGAGCCACGCTAAGGTTTCTCAGTAGGGATGGATGGGAAGTATCCCCTCCCCTCTCCTCCTCTCCTCTCCTTGTCTCCTCTCCTCTCCTTGTCTCCTCCCCTCCCCTCCCCTCTCCTCCTCTCCTTGTCTCCTCTCCTCTCCTCTCCTCTCCTCTCCTCCTCTCCTCTCCTTGTCTCCTCTCCTTGTCTCCTCTCCTCTCCTCTCCTCTCCTCTCCTCCTCTCCTCTCCTTGTCTCCTCTCCTCTCCTCTCCTCTCCTTGTCTCCTCTCCTCTCCTTGTCTCCTCTCCTCCTCTCCTCTCCTCGCTCTGGTTTATCCAGATGCCCTGCAGACTCCACACACTGACTTTTGTCATGAGGTGGCAGGTGTAGCTTCCTTCTGACTCCTTCCTGTTTGTTTGTTTGTTTGTTTGTTTGTTTGTTTGTTTGTTTGTTTGTTTGTTTGCTGTGAAATAAAACCTGAGTCTGTTTCTGTTGTGCTGAAAAGTTCACAAGAAATTTGTTTTTTCAAAACCAAAAGTTCCGAGTAAAAGTGAATTTTGGGCCATCTGGGAAATGTTCTGTATCTTTGTGTGTGTGTGTGTGTGTGTGTGTGTCCTTGGCCGTCCCTCCCCAGGGCAAACTGCCAGTCACACCTCCAGCCAGGAATCAGTGTGGGCTGACTCTCTCTCTCTCTCTCTCTCTCTAACACACACACACACACACACACACACTTAAAACATACAAAAGACTGAGATTTTCCCAGATGAGGCTCATTCCTGTCACCTTTCCAGAGAAACCCTCCCTCTGTGTGTGTGTGTGCGTGTGTATGTGTGTGTGCATGTGTGTATGTGTGTGTGCATGTGTGTATGTGTGCATGTGTGTGTACGTGTATGTGTGTGCATGTGTGTATGTGTGTGCATGTGTGTGTGCATGTGTGTATGTGTGTGTGTATGTGTGCATGTGTGTGTACGTGTATGTGTGCATGTGTGTGCATGTGTGTATGTGTGTGCATGTGTGTGTGCATGTGTGTATGTGTGTATGTGTGTGTGTGCATGTGTGTATGTGTGTGTGTGTGTGTGTGTGTGTGTGTGTGTACTCCCAGGATACGGGTGTTGTTCTGCGCCCACACACTGAGACGTTTCACAGCTGTGGTCAACAGTTTCTGGCGAAGAGTGTGTGAAGCAAACGTCCGCTGTGAACCAAAGTCTTTGTCTGATGACATCACTGACTCCTCCCCCTCCTGGAAACAGTCATGTGACTCCGTCCAACTCAAAACAAACAATAGATCTAAATGTAGCTTCTGATGATGTGGAGCTGTTGTTATTTAACCTCTTCATCATCGTCATCGTGACTTCAGTCTAAACTCTGTTTTTATTTTACAGTGGATCTCACATTAATCAATAAGTATTTTATTGATTCCAGCTGATCGTTAACCGAAGGTGCAGCTGAAGAAATCAAGAACATGGTGAGCAGGTGAGAAACAGCTGAGCTTCACATCACTACAGCAAACAGTGTTAGGTTGTAAATACAGATCCATCAGTGCTCTTTATGAGCCCCGCCTTCATGGGCCCCCCTGCAGGTGCACCTGCACCTGTTGGAGGCGGAGCTTCTTGTAACTTCTGAAATAAGAAATCTGATGGGTCATCAGAAGTTGTTATTGTGAACCACTCACTTCATTGACTCTTAGTTTTTGTGACTAACACACCTGAAACGAGACGAACAAACACATCTGAAATCAGGATTTAATGATTTAATCTTTAACATTTTATCTTTATTATAGTTTTTTATGTAAAATTCATGTGAGAAATAATTCAGATGTCACACACTGTAAATGTAAAGGAGTCAGTAAAGTACCAGGAGTAAATGACCTTTAACCGTTGCTCAAAGGCACTTCAGCAGTAACGAGGCAACAAAGTCTGTGTGAGACAGGAAGTCGTGTGTTGAACACTGTGTACGGTCAAACTGTCAACATCAGTGTGTGACCAGCACCCCCTGCTGTCCACCCATGAAACTGCAGCTGTTTGATTTCAAATCTCCAGCTCCACGTGGTGACTCGTTCTTTTTACTGATCTATTCATAACATTAGATCCATTCACTGAATGACATCAGACACATTCCCACAGTTCTGACCAGTCTACCTGTCCCTGCTGCTGAGAAGCCCCGCCCACTGTAGCATGAAGCTGCCCCACCTGACGAACAGCTCCACAGCAGTCTGATGGTTCCAGACTCACAGCTTGAGAAATTGTATATTCTTGTCCTGTTCACACACAGGTACAACGTGACTTTAATTACTCCGTCCAAAAATTCACATTTCCTCAGGTGAACTCACATCACAGGAGAAACAGGAAGCACCTGAATGCAACGCTTCTGAAAACTGATGTCAGCTTTTAGATTGTTAATACATAATGTATCATTCAGAGCAGATCAACGGGTAAAAATAGCAGTTTTGTCAATTTAAAATTAAATCTGTTTTTTTCCTTTATTTTATTGTTATTTATTTTCCTGCATTGGGACTACGAGGCCGGTGTGCAGTTATTTTAAATATTTCACAAATGTAACATTCAGAAAATCATGAACAGAGAGAATTCAGTTAATTCTAGTTTTATTAAATATCTCAGAGCTAAAGTATCAGACTTCTTCAGAGTGATTTATAATATATATTTAATAAACAGCAGAGATTCAGATTTGTCTATAATCTGTTTCTGTGTGTGTTCACATGCACATACGTGTGTTTACATGTGTTTGTTTGTGCACGTCATGGATCCTCTTCATGTGTGTTCACAGTTCAAGTCCTGTCAGTCAAGTGTGGACCTCGTGTAGTCTCTCGACCACAGCAGACGCCAGCTTCCTGTACGCCTCCGCCTGCACACACACACACACACACACACACACACACACACACACACACACACACAGAGAAATCGTTTCCCATGTATCTGAAAAGCACTTGATATAAAAAGTTTATAATTTTTATCATATTATAGAACAGAACAGAACAAAATAGAACAGAACAGAATAGAACATAATAGAACAGAATAGAACAGAATAGAACAGAACAGAATAGAACAGAATAGAACATAATAGAACAGAATAGAACAGAATAGAACAGAACAGAAAAGAACAGAACAGAATAGAACAGAATAGAACAGAATAGAACAGAACAGAACAGAACAGAATAGAACAGAACAGAATAGAATAGAACAGAACAGAATAGAATAGAACAGAATAGAACAGAATAGAACAGAATAGAACAGAACAGAATAGAATAGAATAGAACAGAACATAATAGAACAGAACAGAACAGAACAGAACAGAATAGAACAGAACAGAATAGAATAGAACAGAACAGAATAGAACAGAATAGAACATAATAGAACAGAATAGAACAGAACAGAACAGAATAGAACAGAACAGAACAGAATAGAACAGAATAGAACAGAACAGAACAGAACAGAACAGAACAGAACAGAATAGAACAGAACAGAACAGAACAGAACAGAACAGAACAGAATAGAACAGAACAGAACAGAACAGAACAGAACAGAATAGAATAGAACAGAATAGAACAGAACAGAACAGAACAGAATAGAATAGAATAGAATAGAATAGAACAGAACAGAACAGAATAGAATAGAACAGAACAGAATAGAACAGAACAGAACAGAATAGAACAGAATAGAACAGAATAGAACATAATAGAACAGAACAGAACAGAATAGAACAGAACAGAATAGAACAGAATAGAACATAATAGAACAGAACAGAATAGAATAGAACAGAACAGAATAGAACAGAATAGAACAGAATAGAACAGAACAGAACAGAACAGAATAGAATAGAATAGAACAGAACAGAACAGAACAGAATAGAACAGAACAGAACAGAACAGAACAGAATAGAATAGAACAGAACAGAATAGAACAGAACAGAACAGAACAGAACAGAACAGAATAGAATAGAATAGAACAGAATAGAGACCTCTGGGCTGTCTGGAGAGGAGACAACCACTGGCCGTCCTCTGTCTGACATCTCTCTGATGTTCAGGTGAAGAGGAACGTCACCTGGAGGACACAGAGATTATTGAAGATCATTAAAGATCAGAGTCACTTTGTTTGTTGACATTTTTGCACAAGCAGGAAAATCAGCTGCAGAGTACGTAAGACATCTCAAGTCTGGTTCTGGTTCTGGTTCTGGTTCTGGTCCTGGTCCTGGTCATGCACCTACCTAAGAAGTTGACTCCCAGAGTGTCGGCGAGCTGTCGGGCCCCGTCAGAGCCGAAAATGTGAGTCTGGTGCTGACAGTTGGGACACTGGAAGACGCTCATGTTCTGGACCAGACCGAGAACCTGAGGAAAAAACCCAACAGTCTCATCCCATCAGTAAGTAATCAATAAATGATATTAACACTCTATACTAACACACACACACAACACACACATACACACAAAGATTACCGGCACATGGACTTTTTTGAACATCTCGGCTCCTCGGCGAGCGTCCAGCAGAGCGATGTCCTGCGGCGTCGACACGATCACGGCACCTCCACCACAAAACAGAGATCACATGACTTTGACATTAACCTGAGAGCGACTTGTGATTCACTTTTCTCCTACAGCCCCACGACCAACGCTGGGAACACTCACACACACTCTCCTCAGACTGGAGAGGACACAGGACCAGTGCAAAGATCTGGATCTCTGTGTGTGTGTGTGTGTGTGTGTGTGTGTGTGTGTGTGTGTGTGTGTTGTGTGTGTGTGTGTGTGTGTGTGTGTACTCCCAGGATACGGGTGTTGTTCTGCGCCCACACACTGAGACGTTTCACAGCTGTGGTCAACAGTTTCTGGCGAAGAGTGTGTGAAGCAAACGTCCGCTGTGAACCAAAGTCTTTGTCTGATGACATCACTGACTCCTCCCCCTCCTGGAAACAGTCATGTGACTCCGTCCAACTCAAAACAAACAATAGATCTAAATGTAGCTTCTGATGATGTGGAGCTGTTGTTATTTAACCTCTTCATCATCGTCATCGTCACTTCAGTCTAAACTCTGTTTTTATTTTACAGTGGATCTCACATTAATCAATAAGTATTTTATTGATTCCAGCTGATCGTTAACTGAAGGTGCAGCTGAAGAAATCAAGAACATGGTGAGCAGGTGAGAAACAGCTGAGCTTCACATCACTACAGCAAACAGTGTTAGGTTGTAAATACAGATCCATCAGTGCTCTTTATGAGCCCCGCCTTCATGGGCCCCCCTGCAGGTGCACCTGCACCTGTTGGAGGCGGAGCGTCTTGTAACTTCTGAAATGAGTGTACCATGCAAATAAGTGCACTCACAAGTACAGCTGTGGTGTGTTGTTGTGACTGACCTGCTACCGGGATGTTCTGGGTGATTGACAGCTGGACGTCTCCTGTCCCAGGAGGCATGTCGACTACCAGGTAGTCCAACGAGCCCCAGTCCACCTATACACACACACACACACACACACACACACACACACACACACACACACACACACACACTGTTCGTCTCTACTCTAAGTTGAATCAGTTCAGCTTCACCTGAGCTGGACAGAGAAACACTCTGACCTGTCTGAGCAGCTTCTCTATCGCTGACATCACCATCAGCCCCCGCCACACGATCGGAGCCACGTCCTCCACCAGGAAACCCATCGACATGCTGAGAGAAGAGGAGGAGGGTTTAAAGGTCAGAGGTCACGGAAAGGGAAAGATTAGTCTGAACAAGAACAGGAAGAGTGAGGAAGGAGCTGGACAGAAACAGTCGCTCACCAAGGAATCCCGTAGTTGGTGAGTGGGATCATCAGGTTGTCTGGAGACAGACGAGAGTTCAGGTCAGCTGCATGTCACACCTTCATTAAATCTATCAACAACAAAATCAACGACCTCTCTGGAAACAGACATTAACGATGATCAGAGACGTTCATGAAGACGAACGTGAACTACGTGGCATACTGTCACTGAGCTCCGGGTTTCCCTTCAGGTTCATCAGTTTGGGGATGGACGGGCCGTAGACATCGGCGTCCAACAGACCGACTGACTTAGACTGAGAGACACAGAGAGACAAGAGTCGGCCATGTTTAACAAAGCTCTACATCCTTTTTGTCCAACAGACAAGAAGTGGACAGCCTGTATCTGACAGTTCGAGAAGCTATAACAGATATAGATACTATAAATGGTACAATAATTGTTATTATTATTTGAAGTTATTCCTGCTTCCTTGCTTGTTGAAGTCCTTCTGTTTTCCCAGTAAATATTTTACACAGTGGCTCCTACTTATAATCCTTTGATTTCTTTTTCAATACTAAGTACGGCCCATCAATGACATGTGTCTTTTTATTCTATTTTATTGTATTGATGGCACCTCAGCTTTTCTGAATTGACTGATATTCTTTTTAATGTGTTTTTTTAATGTTAATCAAATGTTTTTATTCACCCAATGTAAAACACTTTGAACAGTCTTTCATATCATGTGTATTACTGATTTACATATACTGTGGTTTTGTTGTGTTTTTAGGTCACATGACTCGTGTGTTTTGTTATTGGATCACTGTTTTTCTGATGTACCTTGGAGTTATAATACTAAAATTAAAAACACATGACTATAATTATGAATTAAATAAATATATGATGAGAGAGAAGAGTCCTTACTGGATTGTTGGCCATTAATCCAAGAGCCAAATTCACTGCAGAGACAGACAGACAGATATGAATCATCTGTGACACCAGAGACATGGCTGAGCTTCACACACAGTCACAGTTCATTACGACAATCCTTCAAACACACGACATTCACCACAACATTCAAGGGGAAAACCTGAGAGAACCGTGAAGCTTTGGAAGAACAAAGATACTGAAGAGTTTGTGGTGTACCTGCAGTGGTGGACTTGCCCACTCCACCTTTTCCTGAAGCCACCACGATGACCTGTTTGACCCCTGTGATGGGCTTCTGCTTGGGAAGACCTCGGGCCATCTGCTGCTTCTGCCTCTCCTGTAACGCCTTACTGTCCACTGACCTCTGCAACACAACAACAACAAATAAATAAACAACATAAAGATATTTGGATACTTTCAAATCCTAATTCAGTCTAACTGCTCTTACTTTATCATCTATTATGGAAATAAGGCTTTCTCTGGGTCAAATTAAAGAAATAAATACACTGAAAATATAATGGGGTTTGGTAGCAATAAGTGTTCATCAACTTTAAAAATGTTCCCATGAAGGACTAACAGATGTCACTGTGAAATAACTGAAACTTAAAATGTTGATTTTATCCAAACAAATGGCTCTTGATGGATCAGGTTCTTCTGAACTCAGTGATTTCAGAAAACATCCACATGGTGCTGGCACTGTGCTCATACTGATGAGAAGGGCAATGCTAAATTGGCATAATTTAAAATGCAGTTTGGTGAGAAATCAATTAATTATTAATTCGTTTTTTTGTTCAATCACAGAGGTGAGCTGGTTCTTGAGTGGCCAATCAAAAGAGTCTAAAGCTGTGATATGAAGGCAGAGGAATGCAGACTAATAAAAACGCTGACGCTGTGTAAATGTTTAGACTTAAATTGCTTGGTACCATTTTCTAATAAGACGACCTTTATAAAGGGATTTTTAACTAAATAATGTTTTATTAATACTTAATTAATAGTTATCAATTACTAATGCTTTACAGATTAGTTAGAAGCCATTACTAAGAACAACTTAAACTGCCAGGTTTAATGTAGCCTTTTAATGGGTAAGCAACCTAATCAATGAATCGTTACTAAATGATTTATGAACCATTAATTAAAGCATGGGTGTTAGAAAGTGATTTCTGTGGACTCTTATATCCACACAGAGATTACTACTACTACTGTTGGTGCTGTTACACAATGTTGTTTTTTAAATATAATGATAACAATAATAATAATACATAATTTAGACCACATTAGTCTAATGTATTATTGTAGTATAGTTATTGGCTGGTAACAGTCTTTGCCCCGCAATCTATATAGATATGTGACTCTAATATTACAGTCAAGTACAGAAGAATGCAATCACACTTACGGTTTTATCGTTCAAAATAATATTATTGGCATTCAAAAAAAAAAAAAAAAAAACCTCAAACACGTAGATACTACATTAACTGTGTGGAGTGAAGAACTAAATATTATCAAACAAGATAAAATACAAAATGTTTACAATCAAATATATTATAAATTTGAATTATATGTAAAATATAACCATGTTTATAGTTATCGCTTTTACTTTGAATACAAATCCTACTTCCGGTCTTGTTCTTGGTTGACGCGAACATGAAGCTGTTAGCTAGCTTAGCTGTGTTGTGCTCAGAGAAACAGACGGTAATCTTACCTGGCAGCGCGTGAACTGTAAACAACACGCAGGCGCGTGTCCCATCTCTGTCCCTGTTCGTAAAACTGAAGGTTTATTCACGGATAGTCTCAGGAAATGGGAAAGTCTGCTGTAAGTGGACTGAGCCATGTTTGGCTGTTCAGATGCTACTTAGACCGACAGATTGCTGCGCATCAAGTTTGCGCAAATTACGCATGAGTGTGGTGGGCGGGAATAATCCTCTCTGTAAGGGAATGAATAGAGAGTAACACATTTATACGCAGCCTGTGGCCATTTGTTCTCCTTCAAAACAATAATCACAGAGACAGCGCCTATTTCTTTCCAACAATGTCTAAATTCAATTCAAAATTATTACTTTAAATGAAAACAACTACTTTTTTTTTTTAATTTTTAAGTAAAATTATAAAACACAGTCAAAATTCCTACTTTTTAAGTGAAAATTATGAAATACAAAGTCTTTTTTTTACTTTTATGCAAAATTAGAAAACACAAAGTGATTTGTTTTAACTTTTGAAGTAAAATTCATATGATACAAAATAAAACTTCGTAGTCTTTAAGCCAAAACTATGAGATACAAAGTCACATTCTTACTTTTTAAGCAAAATTATAAGATAAAAGATTAAGATTTTCAATTATTTCAGTTTTGGAGAATTGATTGGAAACGTAGTTTTATTACGTAACTATAATATGCGGAAATAATGCGCAGCCTTGAGCTTTTTTAAGTAATCTTAGATGATTTTATTCCGGAATTGTGTTGCATGAGATGTCTTGTGGTTTTCCTTTCAGTCACATTCAGAACAGTCTTGTTGTGGTGTGCTTAAGCTAACCCTCTGAGACTGTGTCTGTTGTTCAGATCACTGGTTAATAAAGAGGACACAGGTAAACCCGGCCGTGATGACAGAGGGAGGCCGCGGGCCGGCCGCTCGGACGGTTCTTCAGCAGTGTCTGCGGGCCACACTGCAGGTGAGACCGGCTGATGGAGACACAGAGGCTCAGTTTGTCCAGGTGAGAACAGGTGTTATCAGATACTCTAAACCTTACAATGTGTGCATCAGCTGTACATGAAGTGTTGACGTGATGAAGAGGATAATGATGAAGATTACTGAATGCTATAAAAAGAAAAATGCTGCATTTAACTCATAATTTCTTTTTATTATTTTCATATAATATGTGATGGTTTTAATTTTCTGTTGCTGCCCAGTTTGAAGCATTTTGTAACTTGAGTTTTGAAAAGTGATTTACAGATAAATCAATGTGGTTGAGAGGAGAGAGAAAGGAACAGCTGTATGTACTGTTGTATTCAGTGTTGTAGGTCAATGCATTTCAGTGGACAAACTACAGTAGATTAAAAACGATTAAGAAATCCACAGAATTGAAATCATTCAAAGAAAAACTCCTCGAAATCTGGATAAATCTTCAAAACTAGACCTGCAGTTTTAAATAGTGGTTCAATGTCACTGGCTGTTTTTAGCTGATCTCAAGTTGAGATTCAGATAACTGATTATTGATTTATTTCTCAGTTCACAGTGTCACTCTGTTCGAACTAAAGGAAAGTCAAAGGACTGAGATTCAAGAGATTGAAAACTGATGAAAGATAACTGAGTCACCATCATTTACAGAATATAACATGAAATGGTCAAAACTGGACCTTTAACAAATGATTATTTCTGTTTTTGATGAAGATGGTATTTGTAATCGTTTGGTTATTATCTGTGAAATGACCGAGGTGACGTCTTTAAATGTCTCTTTCTGTCTGACAAACAGAAACATTCAGCTTCCATTGATGTAGTTTTTAGCTCTCAGAATAACTTCAATGGATTTATTGATTATCAGTTGTTTTAATTGTTGAATGTCTGTTGATCAAGTAGTTGTTTCGGCCCTAATAAAATCATAATGCAGATATTCTCTGTGGACAAAACAATCAGTCTGGGTCAGTGGTAGTTACAGGTGTAAACATGGAGGCACGCTGACTGCTGATTGGTCCACACCATTAGTGACAGTGACGTTTTTTCTCAGATCGACAGAGGAATGGTGATCTACATCTGTTTCTTCAAAGGAGCCACAGATGACATCCTCCCTAAGATGGGTCAGTGACCTCTGTAACCTTTAACCTTTGACCTACACGTTTAAACTCCACCCAGCTCTGCACTCACTGTAAACCCATTACAAATGAAATCATCTTCCATCCAGTGTCCACTCTGTTGAACCTGCGGCTGTGTGAATCTGACTCGGGGAAGACGGTGTCGGTGCGGGAGCTTCCCGGCAGCCTGCTGATCGTCCCTCAGGCCACGCTGGGCGGGAAGGCCAAGGGCAGGGCCATGCAGTACCACAACAACATCAGCAAAGAGGACGGCCTGCGGCTCTACGGCACCTTCGTTGCTCTGTGTGAGAAGGAGCTGATGACTGCTGCTTCAGCCGGCAGCGGAGTGACGGTCAAACATGGGACGTATGGAAACAGACAAGTGCTCAACCTGGACACCAATGGACCGTACACACATCTGATGGAGTTCTGAAGCGCTGCGACAGCTGATCACATTAATGTTTATGTGTGAAGATCTACTAACAAGGATGAAACTGCTGTTTTCCTCAGACTGATATATTGATGTTTGATTGATATATTTTTAATTAAAAACTAATTACACAGATTTTGACTGTATCATTGTTTCTGTGCGACATTACGGTGGCCCTGAAGCTCAAACACTGCAGCTGAAAACAAATTCAGAAAATATCTTCATCAGTTTGACACATGAGCTGCAGGTACTGGGGTTCACCTGGTAGAGCGTGTAGCATGAAGGTGTAATCCCAACTGCAGCGCCGTGGGTTTGAGTCTGACCCTAGGCCCTTGACCCTTGACCCTTGGCCCTGTAAACATTCAAGGCTTATCCCCAACTTAAAACTATATTCAGGGTA
Organism: Seriola aureovittata; assembly: GCF_021018895.1. Taxonomy (NCBI): domain Eukaryota; kingdom Metazoa; phylum Chordata; class Actinopteri; order Carangiformes; family Carangidae; genus Seriola; species Seriola aureovittata. Next base: position 253,066 of record NC_079376.1, on the reverse strand, counting down.
ATTTCTCTTATTCACAGCAGCTTCATGCAGCATTTACTGTATGGAGACATCTGTACTTCATCTGGAGAAAATGAGAGTTTCCACGGAAAAACAAAATGATCCAGAGACGGCATCACGTTTTGAATCTAATTGTTCTCTGTCCCTGTCACTCTGAAACTACAACACAACAAATAAGAAAACCTCACTACTGATCATTGGTTCAGTTTTGATTTACACACTCTATCTATCTCTACTATCCTTTTTTGACAAATAAAAAATCTCTTCACCATAGGAAAATTCTTTTCACATAAATTCACAAACTTGAATTTCTCAAGCAGATTTATTTGGCCAGTTTACAGAAGTTGGTTTACAACTTTTAAACTTTGGAATTATCTGTAAACATTATTTTACAAGCTTAAACTCCCTTTGACCCTAACTGGAGCCCATACAGGTGTCGCTCAGGTATAGGTGGAGTGTAAGATAGCTAGCCTGCAGTTGCTGGCTGGGCACATGGCCCTCTGGGGGCTAACCGCCTCCCACCCACTGGATATTTTCTATAAGGCTGTATATGGAGAGGTGCTTGTTGTAGTTCCCTTTCTGCCGCTCACCAAAAGTAAAATTATAAACAGTAAATTAGTGAATAAATGAGAAGTCATAATGATAAAGCTCATCCTGCTGAACAGCCTGTGGCAAATATATATAAATGAACTTTACTCTTTAAATTATTTAGTTCATATTGTGCATAACACAGGCCTTACTGTTACACCTGTAACAGAGGAGTTGGCCTTTGTTGCGCTTTATTTACACACTTTATTCCAATTAAACAAGTTCAGGCGAGCAAAACGACGTCATCAAACTGCGACTCGAATCACAGTTAAGACGTAATCTTTGTGAGACACTTTGTTGACACCATGTCGGCGGTGGATTTCAGAGGTAGCTAAATCAGTCTATTATTGTTTGTTAGAAAGTTGTTTCCGGTTCTTTTTTTGCTGTAATGATATTTAACAAGTCAAACATTAGCGTGTTATATTTAAATCCCTGAGCTAAAGCTGCTGTTTAAATTCAGTATTGGCAGCTATTTGTTAGTGTTAACGTAGAAGCTAACGTTAGCCACGATTAGCATAGCCTCCGCTTTGATTAAACGTCCCACTCAGTTAAAGCTGTGTTCGGTGACAGCACCGTTACTGATACTGACGAACTATTAAACCTGATGGTCAGTAATCAGCCTTCATATACACTGTGGCAACACTAATGTAACAGTAGAACGTTTTATTTTTACTCTGTCAAAAGCTACATACACTTAACACACTTCATCAGCACACATGAAAATATTCACTAATATTAAAAAAGTAAAAAGACAGCTAATCGAAACAGGTTGATGAAATGGTCATTTTTAAAAACGTAACTCCGTGATTGTGTGTGTGACATTAGTGCGTGGTGTAGTTAGTGTAAATTTACTAAAAACTGATCAGTACGTTTGATTATGTTACACTTGTGGTTCACAGACAACCTTCTGGGGATTTCCTGGGTGGACAGTGGCTGGGTGCCTATTCTCAATCCTGGAAATGTGCTGGACTATTTCTCTGAGAGGAGTAATCCCTTCTACGACCGCACCTGTAACAATGAGGTGGTGAAGATGCAGCGGCTCACTCTGGAACATCTGAAGTAAGTCCATCCTGCACACTTTGATTAGGTGTTACTTTACAGTAGGGGGGTGATCTGTGTGTACTGTATGAATTGTCAGGAAATAGCTTCTGTTAGAGAAAATATAATAAATAATAACATATAAAACATAGATACTGTACATTAATTCATTTTCAGTACACAGCTGTAAAGTTGTTGTATTAAGTGACAGTTGTGAAACTAAAATCAAAAATCATTGATTCTCTCCCACTTCCAGTCAGATGGTGGGAGTGGAGTACATTCTTCTTCATGCTCAGGAGCCAATTCTTTATATAATCCGTAAACAACAGAGGCAGTCAGCAACACAAGGTGAGCAGCGCAGCGTCTGATTATGCACAGCATATCACTGACAACTGTTCTATGTATTTCATTTCTGTGTCAGAGTTAGATTTATGAGTCTAAATTCAATACTGGCTGTTAGAGCCATTTGTATTTGTGTGTGTGTTTGAGTAATGCACTGGTTGCCACAGTAGGTGGCGTATTGAATGGCAACACATGAAATGTACAAGTAGAAGAGGAGGCAATTACTCCTCAGGTGTGTTGCTTACCGGGGAGAAGCACACAGTTTTTGACCGTCGCCGTTCAGAGCCCAATGTTTAAGCCTTTTGATTATTTTCATGTAAGTTATTGGTATAACGTATGTGAGTGAAGACCAAAGGCTGTTTTGTTACACGGTAAATAAATACATCATAATCGGAAGCACAAGTCGGATGTTTTGATTTATCTTATGGAGCAACCTCATGACGACGCGTCAATTACGCATCCCGGTAGCAGCCCCTCATTGTGGCTTAGGTTTATTTAGTTGAACCCAAGTCATTACATAAGTCAAAAACTAGGCTTCAGTTAGTTCGTTTGCCATCGCTTCATGGAGGAAGACTAGACGCTGGAGTTCCAACATTTGTTTAGCAGCCTGGAGGTTGTTTACAACTGCGTTCTTGGAGTCAACAGCTGATTCATTCATCAGGATTGTACGTCACGGCGCCCACCGCTTGCAAGGTAAAGAGTAGCGCTACCAACTTTATGGCCATACTAAAAGTGTGCACACAACTCTGTGAGTGTAATCCCAATGCATTGGTCGCTAAAACAACCCTGATAAACTGAACTTTTTCTCGTTACTTTCATCTTGGATTGCGTTGAGGTGTGAATTAAAAGACATTATGGACGGTAAACCAGACGTGGCTGCCGCGGAGCCCGCAGCTGCTGCAGCCTCTGTGGAAGAAGGAACTGTTAATGGGACAGAATCTGTAAAAAGTAAACGGTTTATTACATTAACACACAAAGCTCTTGTTGCAAAGATAGAAAAGTTACAAAATGTAAGAAGAGACAAATTACGTAAGGTTAAAAACCTGAGAAATGTAACTCAAGAGCTTATGCAGAGTGGTAATGCAAAAGAGGTAAAACATACACTGGAAAAAATTGTGCTTTTGTGTGGGGAAGCCAAACATGCTCATGTGGCTCTGTTGCCTCTAATGTCCACTGAAGAAAGTGAGAAACAAGATACTTGGTTTGCTGCAAAAATGCTTGTTGAAAATGGTTTCATTGCTGAGGTTGAAAAATGGTTAAATGATCATGGTGGTGAGGATGGTGATGATGGTGGCAAAGATGATGTTCACCCTGAGGACAGCATATCAAATGTTGCCAGTAAACATTCTCACCGAAAAAGCACATGTAGTGGTAAAAGCAGTAATAAATGTGGCAAAAGCACAGCTTCATCTTGCATTAAAGCAGAAGCAGAAAGGGCTGCACTTCTCGCTAGAGCTGCTGCTTTAAAGGAAAAGCATGCTTTGGAGGCCCAGGAAGAGCAGCTGAGAAGAAAAAGGGAGCAGCTTGAGATTGATGCTGAAATAGCTGCATCCACTGCAAAGTTAGTAGTTTTTCAAGCTGCCTCAGGATGTTCCAATATCTCACAGGCACCTTCTGATGGAATGAATTCTTACTTTCAAAATAATGAAGAACAAAACCCAAATTCCAAAGGACTCAATCCTGCAGCAGACTCATTTAAACCACACATGAGGAGTGCAATGCCACAAAACAGCTTGTCAGTGGTCCAACAGGATTCAAGTGAGCTGAATGCACACTCTCAGGGGAAAAAGGAAACCGAAACATCTGGAACAATGCAGTATGGAGATACACAACAAAACCTCTCTCTGCCAGTCAACAATGTGCCACCTGTATCAATGGAGCCACAGCAATTATATGCTACACCATTACAGGGAGACCTGTGCACCATAATGCACCGACAAAATGAAATCACAGCAGCTCTGGTTCAACAACAGCGCTTAATGCTCTTGCCTTCCCGAGACATTTCAGCATTTGATGGCGATCCTCTTCAGTATAAAACCTTCATAAGAGCTTTTGAACATAGTGTGGAATCAAAGGCTAGCAAAGCTGACTGCCTTTATTTCTTGGAGCAATTTACAAGAGGCCAACCTAGAGAATTGGTGAGGAGTTGTCAACACATGATTCCTGACAGAGGTTATCAACTGGCTAAAGAGCTTCTCCAAGAACACTTTGGAAACCAGTATAAGATCGGTGCAGCCTACATGGAGAAGGCTTTGGCTTGGCCTGTAGTGAAGGCAGAAGATGTGGGAGCACTACAAGCCTTTTCTCTATTTTTGCGAAGTTGTTGCAATGTAATGGAGGAACTTCAATATGTGCAAGAGCTGGACATGCCAACTAACATGAAAGTAATCATGACAAAGTTGCCATTTAAGTACAGAGAAAAATGGAGGATACGGGCATATGAAATACTGGAGAGGTACAATCGCAGAGCTTGCTTTAAGGATATGGTCTCATTTATTGAACGCCAAGTTAAGATAATTTCTGATCCTCTTTTTGGGGACATCCAAGATACAGTAAGTGGTTTGCCTGCATTAAAGAGTGGTAATAGGTTCAAGCCAAACTCAAAGTTCAGCAAGGTCAGAGGTAACAGCTTCGCCACAGTTACTGTAAGTGATGCAGCCAAGGGATGTGGATTTCCAAGCTCAGTCCAGCAGGGATCGGACTTAAAGGGAAGCATTTATGAAGCATGTGTCTGCTGCTCTCAGTTTCACAGGCTGGAAGAGTGTCCAAAACTGAAAGGGAAGAAGCATCGGGACAAAATTGAGTTTTTGAAGGAAAAGGGGATGTGTTTTGGCTGCCTGTGTAGTGGACACAGGAGCAAGGATTGCGACAGGCGCTTAACTTGCAAAGATTGTGGTCAGAACCATCCTACTGTGCTTCATATCCCTGGAAAGATAAGAGCCAACACAGGAAGTGAACCCACTAAGGGCACGGCACATGCTAAACCACCTGCATCAGAAACTTGCGGACATACAGGGGTGGGGAAGGAGGATAGCATTTTGTCTATCGTGCCAGTTCAGGTGAAATCCATTAGGGGAAGCAAGATAATACAAACATATGCATTCCTGGATCCTGGCAGTACGGCTACTTTCTGCTCAGAAGATCTTGTGCAAAGGCTGAAAGTTACAGGTAGGAAAACCAGTTTCCTTTTACGCACTATGGGGCAGGAAAAGGTTGTTTCAACTAGCACCCTGAATGGTTTGGAGGTGGCTGGTCTTGGCAGTAGCAGCTTCTACAGTCTCCCAGAAGTGCTTACACAAAATAAAATGCCAGTGAACACCAGTAACATTATCACACAGGAGGAATTGCAGAAATGGCCATATCTCTCTGATGTACGGATCCCATGCATTGATGCTAATGTTGACCTGTTGATTGGCACTAACACCCCTAAGGTATTGGAACCATGGGAGGTCATCAACAGCAGAGAGGATGGCCCATATGCAGTAAGAACTGTACTTGGCTGGGTGGTTAATGGTCCGCTTCGGGATGGAGAGAGCAGCAGGCCTAAAACAGGGTTCTCAGTGGCTGCTGTCAATAGGATTTCTATCTGTAAGCTGGAGGAAATGCTTATCAACCAATACAGACATGACTTCAATGAGCGAAGTTCAGAGGAACAAGGTATGTCAAGAGAAGATATGAGGTTCTTAAAGATGATGGATGAGTCAACCCAGCTGCAGGATGGACATTACAGCTTGAAAATGCCCTTCAGAAAGGACCAGCTCTCGCTTCCTAATAACCTCTCTATGGTTAAGCAAAGGCTGCTGGCATTAAAAGGGAAGTTCAGGAAAGATGAACTCTTCCACAAGGAATATACCAGCTTCTTCACTGATGTAATTAAGAATGGCTATGCAGAGAAAGTGCCTCAACATCAGCTGGAAGGTGAAAATGGAAAGCTCTGGTATATACCCCATCATGGTGTACGCCATCCCAAAAAGGGCACCTTGCGTATTGTATTTGACTGTTCCGCTGAGTATAAGGGAACTTCACTCAACAGGCAGCTCTTACAAGGCCCAAACCTCACTAGTTCACTGTTGGGTGTTCTAACCAGATTCAGACAGGAGCCAGTGGCATTTATGGGAGACATTAAATCTATGTTTTACCAAGTTAGGGTGGCTGAAGAGGACAAGGATTTTCTGCGCTTCCTGTGGTGGCCTGAGGGCAATGTGAATCAAGAGATTGAAGAATTTCGAATGACAGTTCATTTGTTTGGGGCTGTTTCTTCCCCAAGTTGTGCCAGTTATGCACTCAGGAGAACTGCAGAGGACAGTCAGGCTAACTTCTCATTAGAGGTTGTGGAAACAGTCAGAAGAAACTTTTACGTTGATGACTGTTTGAAGAGCTCGCGCTCAGACGAGGAGGCAGTTGTCATGGTTCAAGCTCTCACTGAAATCTGCCAAAAGGGAGGCTTCACTTTGACAAAGTGGATCAGTAATAGCCGGGCAGTACTGCAAACCATTGAAGAGGAGCACCGAGCGAAAGATTTAAAAGAGCTGGATTTGGATAGAGATGAGCTTCCAATCGAACGAGCTCTTGGGCTGCAATGGTGTGTGGAGTCAGACACATTCAAATTTAAAATGATGATGAAAGAACAACCACAGAGTAGGCGAGGAATGTTGTCCATAATCAGCTCGGTTTATGATCCTTTGGGTTTTCTTGCCCCAGTAACCCTCCCAGCCAAGGTTATGCTGCAAGAGCTCTGTCGGAGACGTTGTGGATGGGATAACAACATACCTGCAGACATCGGCCATCAGTGGAGAAGGTGGCTGGAAGACCTGAAAAGGTTGGCAGTACTCAAAGTTGAAAGATGCATTAAGCCAAAAGACTTTGGACAGCCTGTTAAGGCACAGCTGCACAACTTCTCTGATGCTAGTCAGGATGGGTTTGGTACTGTTACTTACCTCAGGATTGAAAACTGTAAGAGGGTCCATGTTTCTTTCCTTTTGGGTAAGGCAAGAGTTACTCCTCTAAAACCAGTAACCATTCCCCGTCTGGAGCTTGCGGCTGCTGTTTTATCTGTGCGGGTAGATCAGATGTTGAGAGCAGAATTGGAGCTGCCGCTAGATCAGTCAACTTTCTGGACAGACAGCACTGCAGTGCTCAAATACATAAAAAATGAGGATAAACGTTTCCACGTATTTGTAGCAAATAGGGTAACAACTATTCGAGATGCAACTCAAGTCTCTCAGTGGAGGTACATTAATACCAAGGACAACCCTGCAGACTATGCCTCTAGAGGTATGAAGGTTGGAGATCTGCTGAATGGGGTTAGCTGGATTGAGGGCCCAAAGTTTCTCCTTGGCCCAGAAAAGGATTGGCCTGCAGACATCACAGAGGTCACAATTGCAGATGATGATGATTTGGAGGTCAAAAGAGAAGCTACAGTAAATACCATCATTACTCAGGGCACTCCAACTGCTACAGATCAGCTTTTATCACACTTTTCAGATTGGAAGAGACTCAAAGTGGCGGTGGCATGGTTTCTCAAATGGAAGAAAATTCTGCTGCAGTTGAAACAAAGGAGAAAGGATTTATATGCTGTTGAGCGCCACATAAAAGAGGCAGGTGGATCATCTCTCAGTGTGCCACTGGAGATGGAGAGGGTCAGAAGAGCCATTGAAAGCCAGATGTTGTCAGCTGAGGATCTCTTGGATGCCGAAATGGCCATCATTCATTACAGTCAACAAAAGAGGTTCAAGAAAGAAATCGCTGCACTATCGGCTGGAAAATCTGTGTCAAGAGACAGTTCTGTGTACAAACTTGATCCATGTTTGCAAGATGGATTTCTGAGAGTAGGAGGACGGTTGAGTAAGGCTGCTTTGCCAGAGGAGACTAAGCATCCACTCATTCTGTCAAAAGATCAATACATTTCTACACTCATATTGAGGCACATTCACCAACAAGTGGGTCATGGTGGAAGAAATCTCACTCTGTCAAAACTGCGCAACAATTTTTGGATAACAAATTCTAATGCAGCTGTGAGGAAAATTATAACACAATGCTGCTTCTGCAGGCGGTATAAGGGAAGAGTAGGTGAGCAAAAAATGGCTGACCTACCAAAGGAGAGGCTTCTTCCTGATCTCCCTCCCTTTACAAATGTCGGAGTAGATTACTTTGGGCCTTTGGAAGTAAAAAGAGGTCGAAGTATCTGTAAACGTTATGGTGTCATCTTTACCTGTCTTGCAAGCAGAGCCATTCATTTGGAAGTTGCTCCATCCCTGGACACTGATGCATGTATTAATGCTATACGAAGGTTCATCAGTCGAAGAGGACAAGTGTCCAGTATGCGTTCAGATAATGGAACCAATTTTGTGGGAGCAGAGAAAGAGCTGAGGGAAGCGCTATCATCATTAAATCACAACCGGATACAGAGAGTTCTTTTGCAGGATGGTATCCAGTGGAACTTTAACCCACCTTCAGCATCACACCATGGTGGTGTCTGGGAACGTGCTATCCGCATGGTGAGGAAAGTTCTCACTTCTGTGCTGCATTTGCAAACTCTGGATGATGACGGTCTGCATACAGTCCTGTGTGAGGTGGAGTCTATATTGAATGGTCGTCCCCTCACCAACCTTTCAGATGATCCTAATGACCTCGAACCTCTCACTCCTAACCACATTCTTCTGTTGAAAGGGAAACCAGTCATGTCACCTGGACTTTTTAACAAGGATGACATGTATGTGAAAAGGAGATGGCGACAAGTGCAGTACATTGCAGATCTATTTTGGAAACGATGGGTACAGGAATACCTCCCTCTGCTGCAAGAACGCCAGAAATGGAATCAGACAAGGAGAAACTTCATTCCAGGAGACATCGTTGTTGTTATGGATTCTGCTGCTCCTCGTGGATCTTGGCTTCTGGGCAGAATTTTGAAGACTTTCCCGGACAAAAAAGGATTAGTACGCTCTGTGCGTCTCCAGACGAAGACAAACATTTTGGAAAGACCTGTCAGTAAGCTTTGCTTATTGCACGAAGCCAGAAGCACTTAGGGATGAGAGATAGTGACTTTGAGAAAAAAAAAAAAAAAAAAAAAAAAAGGGTTATGTTTTCTTTTTTGTTGTTATTGTTGTTAGATTCACTTTTATATGCATGTCACTCAAGTTATGGCTCTATTTGTTTACATGTGAAGGTAATTGTAATGTCTGTTGTCATTCAATTAGGGGCCGGCGTGTTAGAGCCATTTGTATTTGTGTGTGTGTTTGAGTAATGCACTGGTTGCCACAGTAGGTGGCGTATTGAATGGCAACACATGAAATGTACAAGTAGAAGAGGAGGCAATTACTCCTCAGGTGTGTTGCTTACCGGGGAGAAGCACACAGTTTTTGACCGTCGCCGTTCAGAGCCCAATGTTTAAGCCTTTTGATTATTTTCATGTAAGTTATTGGTATAACGTATGTGAGTGAAGACCAAAGGCTGTTTTGTTACACGGTAAATAAATACATCATAATCGGAAGCACAAGTCGGATGTTTTGATTTATCTTATGGAGCAACCTCATGACGACGCGTCAATTACGCATCCCGGTAGCAGCCCCTCATTGTGGCTTAGGTTTATTTAGTTGAACCCAAGTCATTACACTGGCAATAAAATAAAAAAGTGTGTACATGCACACAGTTTTTGATTTTGGACTCTTTGAATATCTAATTTCCACTTCTGCTTCTCCAGTGATTCCTTTGGCTGACTACTACATCATCGCAGGGGTGGTGTATCAGGCCCCAGACCTGGGAACAGTGATCAGCTCCAGAGCGGTGAGGATTTATAATATGATCCTGTTTATTACAAAGGCTGAAGATGGAGGATGTTGGTGTGTGGGATTGGAAAGGTTTTTACTGTGGGTGACATGAGTCACATCTGTTTTAGCTTTCTGCCGTCCATGGAATCCAGTCAGCGTTCGATGAGGCCATGTCGTATTGCCGCTACCACCCATCCAAAGGATACTGGTGGCACTTTAAGGACCAGGAGGAGAGAGGTTAGGTTTTGGTAATTCATTCAGTAGTTAGTGATTTTATTAGTAACAAGATCACAGACATTAACAAGAACAAATGGAGTAAAAGGAGTACAAGCTATGATGCTCTAATGACACTTCACAATGTTTCAGTGTTTTACTTTGGCAATAACGGCTTTAAAAAATCTTTCATTACAGAAAAAGCCAAGCCTAAGACAAAGAAGAAAGAGGAACCAAGTTCACTGTTTCAGAGGCACCGTGTGGACACACTCCTTCTGGACCTCAGGTCAAAGTTTCCGCCAACGTTTTACCAGGTACAGTTACACCACCTCAAAACATCTGTTAATGTAGAACCACTTCGGTCCATTCATTTCAGTTTCCCTGCAATAAGAATTACTTCATGATAATGTGACGTGATCCAAGTAATAATATTCTGTTTTCTGCCGTTTCAGCCAAAGCCTGGTGAGAAGCCTATTCCAGGTATGATTACGTCATGCTCAGAAGTTCCATGATCAATGTGTGTGACATCAGCAGCTTAACACTGTAACAGATGTCAGTAAGAGTCATCGCCTACTATTGATCTGATCCTGTCAGACAACAACTCGCTCACGTTTGTCCAGATATTCAACAAACAAACAAAAACAGAAATTCAATCTGACATGAACAAAGATCACAGCATGAAACTAAATAAAGTCTACTACTATAAATAACATAAAACAAAGAGAAAGAAAGACACTGTATAAAAACCCTCCAGGTTAAAGTCACTTAGTCTCCACAGCGGTCCTGATACTCTCTGGTTTGTCTGTGGTTTTATTATGTGCTTGTTGTGTGAATGTTAACACTCTGCCATGGGTCAACATACCATGGGCTGTGCTACTGGAATATTGGCTTAACTTGACAAGTGTGATTTAATACAAATATGACATCTAAAATGTAACGTATTACCCTTTTCCACCAAAATGATCAGGTAGAAGCAGGTTTTTTAAACGCGGGTAAACCTGCTAATAGCAGCTGATTGACTCCTTTTCCTCTGCCAGTTGAGTTTGTCTTTCAGTTCGGACTGAAGACACACACAACTGCATGAGTGCTGTCATCACCTGCACTTACAGAGCACACACAAACACAGGTGTGTTACAGCGCCTGTGCTCTGAAAGACCTTACAGCAGGAAAAGTGGTGAAAATTAACGAGTTCAACCGGGTTTTGTGTTTACAGCCGTAGACGATAAAAACCTGTGTCTACTGAAGAGTCACGTGACCTGGGTGTGAATGCTGATTGTTCCCTTTTCCATGATGTCAGCAAGTCTTAGCGGGCTTTTTGACCAGTGGAAAAGGGTCTGTAGTGTTGATGTTTTATTGTAGATGGAGTGAAGATCACTTGTTCCTGTTTTGCAGTGGAGGTGAAAAAGGAGCCTGAACCTCCCACAGAGGTGGTAAAACAAGAGGAGAGAGAACCAGCTACCAAGTCCTCCGCCCCAGCTCCACCCAGCAAACCTCCACCTGAGAAGAGAGCCAGGCTACAGTGACAGCAGCACTTCTCACACTCTGTGAAATGTCCGACAGCACCGAGAGGAAAACAGTTCAAGACTGCGAGTGTGTCTGTTCCTGGACCTGAAGCCGGTCTCTGCTGGTTCGCTCAGTTCACAGGATGCTAAGAATGAAAGGTGTGGCTTCAGAGCCATCACCCCTTTCTCACTGTGACCTCACTCTGTACACTTGTAGGTTTAGCGTTGTGGACATTTCAGGCAACTGTTCTACAAACAGGGGTTTTTATGATCAGCTGACAGCAGTGTTGGTGTCAGCTTACTGTTGACATAATCATGGTGGTTTTTTGTGACTTCAGAGGACAGTTTAACTCGCAGTCTGCTTCTCAGGGGGATGTGTCATAATGCATCATCACCAAGCTTCCTGACACATTGTTCTCTTTAATTACTGTCACTCATCTGTTTTTGAAAGAAAAACTCTGCTCTCTTGTTTTTGTATTAAACTGTCTCAGATATCATGTCCTGGTGTGTTTTATTGGATGACAGTTCGAATTCTCAGTGTATTTTCCTGCATCATTTACCTAATTTATTGTCATTCTAACCAAGAAATTACGGCTCAAAGCATTTACTGGATTTTACATTTCATAGCTTTGTGATTACAATTATGCTCAAACCAAAATGTATGAACCACATAGTGTTCATTGATCCACGGGCTGTTGATGGGGAGAGTCAGTCAGCTGTCATGTTGACGAGCCCTCTGCCCTCTTTGTAATGACTGCACCATCAAACATGATCTTTGTCCACAGTGGAAAGTAACTTTACACATCAACTGTGATGAAGTACAACCCTAATCTTAATACTTCTACTTCACTTTTTACTCCACTACACACGTCTGACAGCTGCAGTCACTGCTTTATTTACAGACATCTCATGTGACTAGTTTATAAAGATTCATCCAGTGGCTCCTCATAGAAGCAGCTTCTGTTTGATTCAGATGGTGATGTTGATGTTTGCAGTTTCACCAAATCATGAATTCCCCTCTAAACTTCTCAGATGGATTCATTTAAATATTTGTCTGACATGTCACAACTAAAACAGAGATTAGAGAAGAAAGTTGTTTTTGAATCCTTCCTACATCATTAATAATCTCCAAACATGTCTGGTTACCCACTGGATTAAACTAATAATCTGAATATAAACATACAGTAGGTAAAACTAGCTCCACCTCAGCCTATAGTATTAACAGTCTAATAATGATGTGTGTGATCGTATATCAGCCACAGATTCATTTTTATTTCTCCACCCGGCGACAGTCAGAGACGGAGGCATTTTGTGAGAACTAATTAAAATTTGGCATAGAAATTCACTAGGACTCAAGGATAGACTGATTAAATTTGGGGAGGTCAAAGGTTAAAGGTCAAGGTCACAGAGACCACAGAAAACACTTTCACACAATTTCACACAAATGGTTGATTGAATGATTTTTGACTTTGGATAAACAGGGATGTGACCTGAATTTAGTCTGAGTGGCTGAGGCAGACAACCAGGAGGAGGTGACTCTGGTTCTACTGAAGAGCACTTTAACTTTTACTCCACAGGGATTTTACATGGTTGTTTTGGTGCTTCAGTAAACAGCATTAATGATTTCAGTCGTATTTAATGGTCTTAACGAAGCAGCAAATTAAATTTAAATGGGAGGGTTTCGTCAGCAGGTGTCGCCATTTGGTCATATTTCATCCTTTTCCCTGATAATAAATGTAATTTTTTGTGTGTTTTCGCTCTGTCATCACTGTTGACTCGTCCTCAGGTCAAACGTGCTCAGTCACTCAGGAAATAATTTCCATTGTCATGAAGGCGGGAACAATAAAGTGGGTTAGTGATGTGTATTTTTAGCGCAGACAGTAGCTGCATCCATGGCTACCAGCTACCTCGCCGCCGAAGCCACGAAGAAGAAGTTTCTCGCAGGGCGTGGTGGGATAGGAGTCTCCTCGGTGGAGGACTGAACAGTGCCCCAGCTGGCTGGCTAGCTGCAGAGAAGATGGCTGCAGAGGGGATTTTCAGGCCAGTGTCTGAACATAGTCCGCCGTTTGTCATGTTCGGCGGCCACTAGCCAGCGTGTCCCCGCGGTTCTTCCGTGGATCGGTTCCGCTCGGATTCGTCGGAGGGGATAAATCAACATGGGGTCGCAGACTCTTCAGATCCTGAGGCAGGGGGTCTGGGCTTCAATCACAGGCGGATGGTACTACGACCCCGATCAGAATACATTCGTCAACGCTTTACATCTGTACATCTGGCTCTTTCTGCTGTGTTTCCCCTTCACTCTTTACATGGTGAGCGCTGCTGCTGCTGCTGCTGTTGTTGTTGTTGTTGTTGTTTTTTACCGCCTTTTTATCTCGGTGTTTTTGTCGTTAACTGTTACCAACAACGTAAGTTACCGAAGTGTCCGTTAGGTTAGCTGCCACTGGCTCCTAACGGTCGGTCTCGGTCTATTATCTGGAGCAGAGACAATGTAACGGCTATTTAAAGTAACGGAACAGCTTCACTGCTCTCAACATGTTCCACAGAATCTCCGAACCACCGTGTTTATCAACGGATAACCATCATTCAGGCGAACTAATGTACAGAATAACCCTTAACGCCCCCCCTCTAAGTGAACCATCCACCAACTAGATGGGACCATGACGCTCTTTTGTTTAAATTCAGTGTTTATCACAGCGTCTCAGTTCAGGATATGAACAATGGACCACACAGAACCGGGCTGTAATCAGTTAACCCCCCCGGTATCTGGTTGTTTTCCTCCTGTCGGTTGTGATTTGCAGTATCACCAGTTTTCAGAAGCTCCCAGCTGTGACTGAGCTCAGCTAACGAGGAGGTAGCAGCAGTCTGGTAATGGAGATGTCCAACAAACAGACTCACTGACTGTTTGTTTGTTTGTTACAAGGGTCTTTGTTTGTTTTCTTTAGGCTTGTTTACTTTTACTTTGACATGTAAACTGTCCAGAAAAGGGGCTTGACACGTCACTGACTGGTGTCACACGATCCGACACCATATCAAACTGTCTGATCGGGTTCAAACGTCAGTGAATCACATCACCAGAGTTTCTCAGACACTCTCAGTGAATGTCGTGTCAGGAAATAGCTTACTTCTATAATGAGAAGCTGATGTTTCACATGGGTTTGTGGTTTCCGTTCTATTCTGGAAATATGTTGGTCAGGTCTGTGGTGTATGTTGAGCCACAGGTTAGAGTGGTGCTGCTGTTGGGGGGGGGGGGGGGGTTCAATTTACACAGATACAGAAAAGCTGAAATCTGAAAATATATGGCTATTTTTTTATTAATTGATTATAACAATAGTTGCATAACTGATCGCTTATTTGATATGTTGGCTGTCACTCATTATGACTGAATGTCCTATACATTATTAATCTATCTACCTGTTGTCTTATAGATAGATAGATAGATAGATAGATATATACTTTATTTATCCCCTAGGGGAAATTTTGGATAAAAACAATGAAAAAAATAAACATTTCAAAATGAATTTCTCATTCTTTTTTAGGCCTATTTTATTGTCATTTTCAAGAGGAACAAAATAATCATTATAAGTTCAACTTTGGATAATAAACAAATAATTATAATAGTATGACATTACATTATCTCTCTCTAAGGAAAGGAAAATAAACATAAGATACAGCATGAAGGAAAGGGGTAGAGAAACAGTGATTGTAGCACCATAAAGCCACCAACCTGTTGACTGTTATATAAAATAAGTGTAAGATATCCAGTGTAAGTTCATTTCTTCTTCTTCTCTAACCTCAGGCTCTGCCGCCAACCATGGTGATAGTGGGAATCTACTGTGGTGTGATTGCTGCCATGTTCCTGCTGCTGAAGACGGTGAATTACCGCCTCCACCACGCCCTGGATGAGGGGGAGGTGGTAGAGGACCAGGCCAAGGAGAGTCAAGGCACCAGAGGTGGCACTGAGGGGGCTAATGATGGAGGTGTCACTCGTCTGGAGGACAGCAACGGCCCGGGGTAAGGTCCCGTCTCACACAGCCTGATGGGGGATTTAAAGACGCTCCCTGAGTGTGACAGAGCTGCTCTGTAGAGACTGTGGAGGAGCAAGGTGTAGCAGGAAGAGGAT